>NW_017733240.1:49569-50925 GCF_001890085.2 Hipposideros armiger
CCACAGCACATCTGGAACAAACATTTAATTTATTCACCTTCACATCCTTGCTCTGTCCCCTCCCCACTACTGGGGCTCCTTTTCAGCACTCTATGCCATTATTTCTGAGCTGTTATCACAGTTTGCACAGTGCCCAAGACCTTCACACTGCCCCTGCTTCCCACAGCCCCTGTCCTTGATAGATGTCAACCTGGGAGAAGTTGAGGAAATGCAAACAAGAAAGATGCTCCACCCCATTATGCTGCGATCATGTAGCTAAAGAACTCAAAGTGTTAGCCAACAAAAAGAAGAGAAAGAAAGAGTCCAGCCAGGAGGCTTACCTGACCCCAGCCTGAGGAGGCTGAGAAGCAAAGTGAGCACAAGGACCCCAAGGGCCATGGATGTGTCTGCAGGCCGATCTCACACTGTGGAAACAGACGACAACAGGGACAGGTGGATGGACTAATTAGAGAGAAGAGGGGTCAGCCCAGCTTCTGAGCTGAGGAGCCATGAAGAGGCAGAGCTTGTGCTGATGGCAAGCTGCACATTTCTTCTCAGAGTCACCTGACATAGACATGGCCCTATGTGTTAAGGGAGTGGGGACACTGCACTTTGAATCACTGCATTTATTGGCAGGTCATAAACATCCATCTCAGACCAAGGAAGCAATGATAGGAAACGGGGTGAGGCAAATGTAGGGGTTTGTCCTCAGTCAAGACTGTGCCCTGCGTGGGTGGCATGGAAAGATCAGATGCAGAGATATCTTAAGGTCCAATCTGACAGGCAGAACTTTATGAGTGGTGGGACTCCATTCTAAAAACGAGGTTGTCCCAGCAGAGGGACCTATTGTGCAACCGAATAGGTGCCATTTCACAAGGAGTAGCCAAGACCAGGTGAGATAAACATTTCCTGACAGCTTGAAGTAATATACATACTGTGTCCCCTCTTTTGTCTTGAGTACAGGGCGAGACTTTCATTATGGGGCCACGTAAAAAAGAACTTGCTAGAATTCATTTACTTAGAATTAGTTCCAAGTACCCAAAGTATTGGGAATGCTGCCAGGGCAGGTTCAGCCCCTAGGGTGAGGCAAAGACCCGCTCACTTGTCGTTCATTAGACACACTCATCCAGGGCACCCACAGGAAGAGACATGCAGTCTTGTTAAGTATATGGAAACTGACAGAGTGATCACTCACTAGGTCAGATAACAAGTTTCCCCAGACACCACCAGAAAAACATATTCTATAACCATAATGCAATTAGCGTATAAAGCAATTTAAAAACATGGGGACCCTATAACTTAGATGTTGTTAATAATGTAATTTAAAGTGACTCATGGGTGAAACATAATAAAAGCTAGAAAGTAGAATAAACAAGA
>NW_017733241.1:0-2563 GCF_001890085.2 Hipposideros armiger
GTGGCAAAATGAAATGGAAAAAGGTTGTTTTTAAGATTAAATATCCTCTTAAAAATGGAACAAAGAACAAAATGCTTCAATAACTGATGTTACAGCAAAAAGAGGCATGAAGAGGAAAAGTAAAGAATATCTTGCAATGTTTAGATTCTAAGTGCTGGACTAAATGTATTTCATAAGTAAGAATGTCATTAAGTATCACATTCCAATCAATTTCTGTGCACCTTGCTCCTGAAATGACTGTCAACTAGATTTATTTAGTTCCACGCTCACTTTTGAAAAGTAAGATTGATGGGTCAGTTACTGAAATATGTGGGTAGAGGGGCTGGAAGAAGCAAGAGATTGATGCACTGTCAGAATTTTGGCATTTATATGCCAAGAATGACAAGGCAGGGCAGGTGTGAGACAATGACTAGAAGATGCTAGAGAAGTAGGAGTAGATCTTACGTTAAGGAAAGAGTTGTCAAACTAAATATCAAGTCTGTGTGTCGTGAGGCAAACACAGGTACTCTGTGGGGTGCTGTGAGCATTCAACTAATTATTCTGGGAGGTTCAAAACACATTATAAGTTCTCCATTTTATATGAAGACCGGTTCTCAAACTTAGGGAACATCCCTTGAAAAAGTGTAGGGGGCACCAAGCGCATGGCCCAGACCCTCGGGTTTTGGGAATTGGCAGACATTAGCCAAGGCCTGCGGTCCTGCGCACGACACACTGCAATATAAGGTCAGACAGTCCTGGATTCCCGGATGTCAGTGAAAGGTAAAGTAGAAACCGGAAAAGTCTCGGGGAACATTTGCAGGAGTAGGACATGAGAACACCACCTATCAAGGACTCAGACATAAGGAGCAAGTTAGGACCAAAGATTTACAAAACTTGTTCATGGGACTCCCTTCAGGTTTTACAGGGCCCGAAGTTTATACAATTGGGAGAGGTGGTTCTCTTGAAAAAACAAAGAATACAAAATTACAAACACAAAACCAAGTGTGAATGTAAATATTAATTTAGAATGGCAAAGGAAAAGGCAACCAATTTCTGGAGTCTCAGAACTTCATTTTTTTTCTGGAGTATTTTTAGTTAATTTACCAAAAATGTTTTCCTAGTTATGCTCTCTGATTGCAGCCTAGCTTCCTCTCCCACCTAGAATAAGCTACAGCTCCCACTAACTCCCAGATCTCAAGGGGTCCATGTAAGGAAAAATACCTGAAACTTAACCTTNTAAAAGCCTTAGCAATAACTATGTTGAAATTTTATTTTTATATCTAATGAACTGACCTTTTACACAATTTTTTTGGTAATATTAATGTTAAGTAATTTTTAAAATGTCCAAATGAGGTTAACTTGTTCAATGAGTGACATAGCGTAGATGGCTGTGGCTAGAGTTTTCTTAAGGGAAAATTACACTGGGACAGCAGTTATGTTGAAACCAATCTGCTTAGTGTTATAAAGAGGAATCTTGTAAGTGGCGACATCTGTTTGACCTATTGCGTTAAAAATGCAAACACTCTGACCACGTAAATTATAACAAATTCTATTTGCTACCAAAACCTCAATTGCTTTGTCCTAGATCTAATTAGAAAAAACATCTACTCATTTTGTGTGGTTTTAATTTTTGAAATATAAAATATAATTACATTAATGATAGCACTTTATAAAGTAGATATGCAAAAAAAGAAAAAGAAAAAATCATCTGCAATTCCATTATCCACAAATAATTTAAAATGTTACTACATGTTTTGCCTTTTTCCTTGAACATACCTATATACATACTTGTTAACAAGACAGGATAATACTGTATTGTTTTGTAATCTGATTCTGTCATTTATTAATGCATTTTAAACATAATGTCACATTATTATTTGTTTGTAAAATGCATCTTACTTCCAAGATGTAGTTCAATAAATAAACATACTGGTGAGGTTTTTTATAAGCATTTCCTATTTTTAGATGTGTGTTTATATGAATGTACATATATACATATATGTACATGTACATATATACATGTATATGCAAATTATTTGTATTGTTTGCCTATTTTTCCATTGGTATGTTTCCTTTTCATATTATTTTTTAAGGAATCAACATATTAAGGATATAATTGTCAGACATTCATTATTTAAAATTCCCAATTAAAATTTCTTTCAAGTTTGTTCATTTTTAAAACTTACATTTAGATTTTTTTCTTTACAGATTCTTCCTTTAGTGTGATACTTCAGTAAGATACTGCCCAAAATACAATTGTATAAATCTTCACCCATAGTTTCCCTTACTCCCTACATGATCATTTTTTTTACATTTAGTTTTCAATCTTTATCTGAAATAAAATAACTAGAAAAGCAGAAGTATTACTTTATTTCAAAATTATTATCAGTTACAACACATTTGTTGGATAATGCATTCTTTCCCCCCTGATTTAGAATAAACTCTTTTTCAGTCAAATACTAAATTGTTCTTGGTACTTTGATCTATTTCTAAGATTTCTACTCTTGTTCCGTTTATATAATTTAATATTTTATTATAGCCATACTATTTTTTAAACTTTTTAATTTTAATAATGTATTTTAAT
>NW_017733241.1:5453-6451 GCF_001890085.2 Hipposideros armiger
TTGATGTGTAGATTCTGTGTGTAGATGTCCACAAACCAGTTAAATTGTGAACTAGTTGAGATTAGGGAATCCATATGGGGTTATTTTTTATCTTTATATCCTGCTGACTAGCACACAGTAGTTCACACATAGTCATAATGGATCAGCTATTGCTTTATAATTAAGTACCCCAGAATATTGTGACTTAAAACAGTAAACATTTATTTATCTCATAATTGCGTAAATGGACTGGGCAGTTCCGCTGATCTGGGTTGTGTTTGGCTGATCACAGAGGACTTGCTCACATGTCCACCTGTGGTCAGCTGGCTGGTCCAGGGCCTGATCTGAAATGACTCACCCCTATTCATGTGGGCTCTCCCCTACCAGTAGGATAGCTGGAGCATGTTTGAAAGCCAGCAGCAGTCTTCTGAGAGGCACAGCATAAACAGGTAGGAGGCCTCTTGCGCTCTAGGCTGTGAACTGGTACAATTCCACCTCTGCCATATTCTCTAGGCCAAAACAATTCACAAGGCCAGTCCTGATTCATGGAGCAAGGAGGAGGAATGACAAATTGTTGCCATTTTTATAATTATTTTATAATAGCACGTACTTGATAAATAAAAATATTGATTGTATTTCACAATTGTATTGATAATTTGAAGCACTACTTGAGCAAGACCTATGATTGTCCTGAGGATGTGGGTGGATTACAGATAGGCTCCAAGATTTTTTAGAAATGTAATTTAAACATAAAGGAAAACAGAAAAATTCATTAAACTATCTTACTATTTGATCTATATATTCCCAGAAGAAGATAAATCATTATAACGATGGTACCAGTGGTCTCAGATCCCATTTAGTACGTTTTCCTGGGTTCACTTAGAAATGTTCGAGCTTAAACATTTCTCAGGGGACATTTGAGGTTTTTGTTCCCTAAACCAGGACACCTCAAACTGTTCCACCTAGCAGGGTGGCCGTGGTGTCCAGCAAATTGATGGGTGCGCTTTCTGGGCCATTTT
>NW_017733241.1:8652-15929 GCF_001890085.2 Hipposideros armiger
CTATTAATACTAATTCCTATGAATACAAATGTATGTGGGTGCATTAAGTATTATCCAAAAGATCTGACTAATGTCACTGTTCTGTGTCTCCCTCTGGGTAGCCTGACCCAACTTCCTTCCATTATCGTATTGTCTCTCTGTTGCTGTCTGACTTTTCAATTAGCCTGACACTACTGAGTCCCATCTTCAGGATTAGTAAACTGATTTATTTTCAAGGCTCTTCAAGCAAAGTGGTTTTCCTTTAGGCTTGGTTCCGGAAGATCTGTGCCTCATCATTCTCTTCACATCTGCCTTCCATTCACTGTAACCAAGTTACTCGCTGCTGTCATTTCTCCTTTGGCTCACAAATGCCGACCTCTGGAGCTAGTTCTTCACACTCATTCTTTCAGAATAAAAGAATTTGATGCAAGTGTCTTGTTTTGTGATACTTTGTGCCTTTTGAGTATGAATAGGTAACGCTGCTGCTTTTCGGCAGTGATTACATGGTTTATGAGGGGGGTCAGTAAAGCTGTCTACGCTGTTTGTTTGCTTGGGTTTTTTTGGCTTCTCCAGTCCCTGTGAACGTGAACTTCTAATGGGCACCTTCTGCAGATCTAAGACTTTTTTTATGAGTCCATTATCCACGGTTCCAGGGAAGAGTGTTCACGGCCCAGCACTTTCTATCCTGACACAGGCTCTGCTAACTGTTGGGTTTATTCTTTGAACTCCAGTCCCGTGTTGATGTCATAGTCCATCTACTTGCCTTATGTGATAATGCAGATGGATTTCAATAGGGAGTCTGTGGTGGTCTTATTCTATTTGTGCTATTCCTATTACATTCTTAAACTATCCACCTATATTTGTTCAACAAATATTAAGTACCTACTATATGTTAGGCACTATGTTAGGATACAATGACATGCAAAACATGCATTGCATACCTGAGATTAAAACCTAGGCTTTCTTCCTATTTGTCAACTATCAGTATGAATTAGGCAATAATAAATACTTGAGGAAGCGTAATATGCCTATGCTTCTTATTTTTATAAACATTATATATTTTGGCTGCCTTTATGTTATAATTGATATAATGTTGACAGATAACCTTTTTCATTTAGACCTTCATACTTAAATATTCTGAATCTCTGAAAATTAATAAAAAATGTATTGTACATCTGCTCTTGTCTCTGTGTGAAGCATATGAATCAAAATGAATCACTGTTCCATAAACTTAGTTGATAACTTTAGATGATTTCAAGGAGAGAACAGAGCTTAATCAAGTGGAACATTTTTCTAAAGGAGTTAGTTTCAAATCCTTATTTTATAGTTATGAGATTGAGCTTGATCATGGCAGCAGAGACAAAAATGAATAGAAGACTATTGTCTCTGGGGACTGACTTGAATTTTCTCAGGAACTGTAAAGTAACCTGTAAATTTTTTCTTTTATAGAAGCAAGACTAGAAAAAGTCTATACCAGAAGAATCCTAATAGTGAAGCATCATGGGAATTTCTTTATCTATTTTTAGAGATAATACCACCCACCAGCATATCACTGCTAATTACCAAGTGAAATAATACAAAAGAAAACAGTATTCAACTCACTGATATACACATATACACATAATGTAAAAATGTTTTCCAAGTATTAGAAAGTGTTATGTTAGAATTATGAAGCAATCATTGCAAAAACCAAATGGTGTAATCAGGTTAATGTGCAACTTATATTTACAACACTCTGTGCAACCAGGAAGGATTATTTTTGTTCTATACCTTTGGGGCACTTTCTGAAGTCCATTTCGGGTGTCTACCCTGCTCACAATTTGCCTCTTCACCACCAGCCAATGAAAGCGTTGGGCCTCAGCTGCCCTGTTTGCCTGTTTAGACAGCATGGACATCTCGCCATGGCCTATGAGCTAAGCTATTCAGATTGGCTCACTCACAAACTGGCCTAAGGTGTACACAAGCTTAGCATTAGTCAGTGGCATCCTTGGAAATAGAAAAGCACAGAGACTTGGGAATAAGGGAAGTCATTTAGGGCTATCTGTCAAACAAACACAGAGGGATGACTGACAGAGAAAAGCCAGATGAGGAGGGGTGAGAGTCAGAGAAAGGAGGTGCTTTGGCTCTTCCTGGATTACCTCCATACCCTGCCCTGGAGTTAGAGAAGATTCAACAGCCCCACCCCACAACCTATTGACTCCTCATGGTAAATCCCCCTTTATATAATGAGCATGAGTGAGTTTCTCTTTCTTGTGTTCATTTTTAATAACCGAAGCGATAATGTTGCCTCAACCTAATCAGGTGAGGATAAGGAACTCCAAGTTAAAGGTGACTGGGATATAAAATTCTTATTAGCTTTCTTTTAGTACCAGCATTTTGGGGAGGAATTACAGAGTACTATGAAATGAAGATGTCCTTATGAAGGTTAATGGTATACGAAGGAACTAAAAAGAATGCAAGTGTTTCCCACCTATGTGTGAAGCTGTGAATGAAGCAAGAGCAACATGGGGCTCATCATGCTGTCTACTGCCTGTCTCCTGCTCACCCTCATGAACGTATTTCCCAGAGCAGCTGGAGGAACAACTGGGACGCAAGGAGATTAGTGACTACTCATCCATTTCAGCTGCTGCCAAGGTGAACCTTCCCAAATCCTGATTGTGTTTATTTAAGTGAAACATCTGCCAATAAAGAGGAGACATGTTTATAGCAGTGGCAGCACCACGGCTTCTGTTCTCTGAATAATAACACTGACGCTGGCTGGATGGCCGTGTCCTTGGGGATTTTCTTGCTTCCTTTTTTATGATTATTACAAAGTAATAAACTCTTTAAAGTGAACTTCTTGTGCCACTGAGATTGCTAGCAGCTTTAGCAATGAAAGAGCTGATTGCTGCCTTTCCTGTTGAAAAATGGCTGATGGGGGCAAGGGAAGCGCTCAGGAAGCAACTGAGTTTGCAAATGTAAACTAAACTTGGACGTTTCTTTCCAGAGCTTAGACACTAACCAGCGATGAACCAGCTGAGAACTATGAAAACACTGTAAATTCTCACAGATATGAGTGGCCCAAGTGTGAATTGTCCTATTTTTTTTTCAGTATTCTGGGAATAGTAACAAATACAACGTTGTCCACTATCTGAGGATAGCACTGCAGAGGATATGTAAATAGGCTTAACCAGTGCTTCCTGGGTATGATGGTCTCCAACCCCACTCATACCTTTATTTGGAAAAAAGAGTAGACTATTATAAAAACATAAAACTTAAAGCCCTTCATGTTTCCATTCAAAAAATACTTTAGTTCCCCTTTTGTAAAGTACACATTCTCTAGGAGAGACTAAGATGAATCAGGCATAGTCTCTGGCCTCATGGAACTTCAATCTAGCAGAAGTGAAAGAAAGATATCTATCTACTTGTTTGTACCAAAGACTCACCTTGTGGAAATCACCAGGCTGGGCAATGAGGACACAACAGCAAATGTAACCACCTATTCCCTGCCCTAATGGACTGTATTTGTTTCCTAGGGTTGCCATAACAAAGTACCAGAAACTGCATGATTTAAAACATCAGTTCCTTCTCTCATACTTTGGAGGCTAGATGCTGGAAATCAAGGTGTAGGGAGGGAAGGCCATGCTCCTCTGAAGCATCTAGTAGAGGTTCCTTCCTTGTCTAACCAGGGTCTGGTGGCCCCAGGCATACCCTGGCTTGTGGCAGTATAACTGCAATCTCTGACTCCGTGTTCAGTGGCCATCTCTCCTCTGTGCCTGTGTCCTCACTTCTCATAAGGGCACCAGCCATGTTGGATAAGGGGCCCACCCTACTCCGGTAGAACCTCATCTTAACTAATTATATAAGCAATGATGCTTTTTCCAAAGAAGGTCAAATTCTGAGGTATTGGGGGTCAAGACTTCAATATTTTTTGGGGGGGACACTATTCCACCCATAACATGGAGCATTTAGGAAAATATGTGATTTATAAAAGTGGAGTAATCACGTATCTGTAGAAAATAATGGGATCTAAAGACAAAGAAGAATTGATAATGAATTGTTGAGCAATTTGAGCTTGAGGTGGACAAAGACGAAGAAGAGGTTTATAATCCTAGTTCTCTGGTTCACTGATCTTCAAATCAGTGTTGCTCTGAACTGAGAATGTTGCTCTCACCTCCTTCACCAAACACCTCTGTAAACTAAATACAATGACTGCAGTGTCTCACCTTTAATCTACTGTAACAGAGCCTGGGCCCTTGAAACCTAATATCAGATCTCCCAAATTGGAGAGTTTACCTGCTTGAAACCCTGACAAGCCTCTATCACCAGGATTTCTTAACTGGCTACTTCAATAAGGGCAGGACTGAAGTCCAAGTCATAATTCTGCTCAGTTCTCATCTTAAAGTACTGACATGACGTTAGTCTCAGATTTGTTTCTTAGTCGTACATCTCTATGTGAAAGTCTTTTGAAAACCCTCCTTTGACAATGCCCCCATATTCCTTCCTCAGCGTTTCCCCATCTGTGTGGGTCAGCCAATGCTTGGCCCTGCCTTCTACTACGAAGTCCCAGTTACAACATATCGATGGATCAAGGAAGCAAGCAGATTGGACAGGAGTGATGGGGGAACACATGTTACTGTTGTGTGGGGAACAATGGGCGGTCTCTAGAACACAAGTGGAATAATATTATACTGAGCACAGACTGGCCTGGAAGAAGTCCACTGAACAGAGAATAATTTTGGGCTTGCAAGAGATTCATATCATCAAAATGAATCAACCTAAAAGCTGGGGTTAGTTAGGGTGTTACAGTTTCTAAGAAATAGCAACCAAACATGTAATCAATACTACCAAAGAAAACTCTCTACAGAGTATATAAGCGCGGTTTTATCTTTCCCATTTTTAAAGGGAATACGTATCACCTATTTAAATACTCTGACACAAATGATAATACTTGTGGATTTCCAGAACAACAAGCTAGTTTGTTTTGAAACTGTAACACGTAATTAATTGATTTCCCAGCAGACACTTTATCTAGACAGCATTTTCAGGGAAATGAATATACATAAACACTCACAATGGCCCATTCAATACAAACTGTCCCAGAACAGGTATTTCCAGTGGTTTTCTTCCATGAATAAATACAACACCCACTGAAAAACAAAGCTAGCAGGAGTGACACATTACAAACAGATTTCAATAGCACCAAAGGAGTTCAGAGTCTGTGATGTTATCAGCAGAAAGAATAGTCTTGGCTAAGCCACCTCTGTGTGGTTTGGTAAAGAAACTTGTGATTATTCTCTCACGTGTTTACTCATCAATCTCCTGATTCTTTTTTTTTTAATTAAAATACACATACACCTTACCCTATTACAGTCTACTAAAAATGTTTAACTTTTTCTGAAAATAGTGTGATCCCCTCACCCCCGATCATCTATGAAGTTTATTTCCATAAAGGAAAGCACTTAATAGAATTGGTTCTCTTTGACTCAACTTGTATATAGCTTTATTTATTTTTTTACTTTAGTTTTGACACATTAATTGACTATACAAAATGATGGAATCTGGTTTGTTGTTTTATGTGGATACTTCCAGATTAAAGAATATTTATGAAAGCCTTTGTAATAAAGCATATCTTCTGGAATTATTCCATTTCCTAGTAAAAGCTGCATTCACTCAACCACTTCTATATTCTCTTACTACTAATAAAAATATACTATGATCAGAATTTTTTTTAAAAAATGGCCAAATATTGCAAGGTTTCCCTTTACTTGGTTTTCAAAAAGTCTGTCTGGAAAAAAATAAATTTCAAGAACTAGGAGAGAGACAATGGGGAAAAAAATTCTTTGGTGAGTATCAGTAAAGACTGTCCCAGATATGAGGCAAAGCTTGGAGGTCCATATGATATATAAAGGCAAAAATGCATAAATCAATGTAAGATACAGGTAGAATACAAAGAAGAATCCAAGAAATAAAGACATTCTTAACAGAATCTAAAACTAGTAGCTGATACTTATTAACAGGTTACTATCGCCAAGTTCTATGCCTGAATTATTTAATTTCCTCCAATTTTATAAAGTGGGCACTATCATTGTGCTTATTTCATGGCTATTAAATTGAGGACTAGGGCAATTTGCCTGATTTACCACAGCTCAGGAAACCAAGGCTCTACTGCCCGACCACATGGCCTAGTGCCACAACGCCAGCTGGAAAAAGGCGGTCCAGAGACGGATCTGAAGAGCTGTAACAATGTTCAAAATTTCTGCAGCTTTCATCCATGTAGGGAAAACTACCAGTTCATGCAGATATTAATAGTTTGTTGTCCTTTGGAGAAACACAGAGGTAATAACTGTTAAATAGAAATATCATTGCTTTGATTTCTTTCTAACCATGAGTTTCCTCTATAAGAAGATAAGTGTTGAATAAGGAAACATGTAAATAGGATTCTTTTTTCTTTTATGTGTTTTCCCACTTCTGCCCTGCTCCTGAGGTGCAGAAAGTGGAGTTCATTGTACTATTCTGTACACAGTGCAGTAGTATCACTGGTCTTTGTAAGGCCTCTCTCTTTCATTACTGTCCTTATCCCTCATCAGCACACCCACTCTATCGCAAATGTGTTTAATGCATGTCCTAGGACATAGACGCATCCTGAAATTGTTTTCTGAATGAAATCTGTCACCGGGCAGTGACATTCTTTTCTCTAAGTAAAGCTGGTTTGAGCTCCAGAGTGTTTGAGCCCAGTTTGCATTCTCACCAGACATGCATGAGGGTTTTCATGTCCCTGCCAAATTTTACTTTCCGCATTTGTCTCATTTGAGTCAAAAAGAATCACCTCACTGTTTTGATTACTAGTGTTTGTTAGCACACATCATTTCATACACTTGCTCAGCCATTCAAGTTTCTCCTTTGGAACTATCTATGTAGTAAATTTGCTCATTTTCCTCCTGGGTGTCCTTTTTTCCTTAATGACCTGTTTCTCAACTCTAGTGTTAGAAATATATTCTCCATTACTTTCTTCTAGTATTCTTTAATTTTAGCTGCAAATTTGGGACTTTAATCCATCTAGAGATTATTTTTGTTTATATGTTCTGCAATTTTATTTTTATCCATGTTATGAAGTCTTATAAGCTTATTTACTAAATACTCTTGTTGTTGATGATGACAATAGAGATTGATTCTATCTCTATTAGCACAAACTTTCCAAACAAACTAGACTCTAGGGTTTATATTGCATTCCATTGGTCTTACTTTTCCCATACCAGAATCATACTATTTTATTTTTATTTTATTCACTTTATGTCATTACGATGGTATTATAGAAT
>NW_017733241.1:18544-19741 GCF_001890085.2 Hipposideros armiger
GGGAAGAGAAATCCCCATCCCCCGCCCAACATCTGGCTGTGAATCCCAGTGGAGATTCTGACCACTAGGTTGGGATGGGAGGCTGCAGGAAATCCAGAAGTCCCCTTAAGGAGCCCACACACAGACTCACTCACAGGCACTCACCTGGGCTCCAGATGAGGGATGGTGACTCTTAGGCTGTCAGAGGCATACAGAAGTGGGTGGAGGGGTAAGGGGGTGGTGGAATGAAGTGTGTGGCTGAGTGTGGAGGGCTGAAGGACAGTTGCCATTTTTCCTGTGAGTAGACCACCTGAAGTGCAACTGGCAGGCGGCTGCCATCTTTAATATGTTGAGTCCTCCTCCATATGGACAAATCTGAACCTGATTTGTCGAATGAGAACGGCTGCTCCACCCTTATCACTAATTGGTCCCCTGCCCTACCTAACTCTCCCAACACCTGTGGTACTTTCTCCATCAGCAGCCAACCCTGCCTGCATTGCACTTTTTCTTGGAAAACTATCAGAGTCCTTGGTCCCCAGGTAGGCAGCAACTGGCCTCTGTGTCCTCTGAGACTTTTGCTGAGTAGCTCAAGGCTCAGCACTGGCACCAAAGCAGAAGCTACATTAAGCTGGTGACCACAACTCTTCCCACTCTAATGACTCCCTGAGATTACATAAGGCCACCAGCCAAAACTGGGAGATATAGCAGATTTACCTAATGCATAGGAACAAACAGAGAGCTAGCCAAAATGAGGAAATAAAGAAATACATCCCAAACGAAAGAACAGGAGAAAAATCCAGAAAAAGAACTAAGTGAAATAGAGGCAAACAACCTACCAGAGACAGAGTTTAAAACAGTGGTCATAAGGATGCTCAAGACACTTATCAAGAACTTCAACAGGGAGATAGCAAGCATAAAAAAGGACATAGAAACCATAAGAAAAGAACCAGCAAAAGTGAAGAATACAGTAACTGAAATGAAGAATGCACTAGAAGGAATCACCAGCAGACTAGATGAAACAGGATCCAATCAGCGATTTGGAAGACAAAGTAGCAAAAAATATCCAATTGGAACAGCAAAAAGAAAAAAGAATTAAAAAAAAATGAGGATACTTTAAGAGACCTCTGGGACAACATCAAGCACAACATTCACATCATAGGAGTACCAGAAAGAGAAGAGAGAAAGTAAGGGATTGAGAACATATTTGAAGAAATAATG
>NW_017733241.1:27134-29074 GCF_001890085.2 Hipposideros armiger
GAGAGCTTTTAGAAGTGTATTCATTCACTTATTCCCCATGCGATGCATTGGAAGTTCAAAGATAGCAAAGCAAAACTGCTGTCCCAAGGAGCTAAGTTTTGTCGTTAAGAAGAGTGGAAAAAAGAATGGAAGTAAAATATGAGATGGAAGATTTTCAGAATGTGATGACTGAGATTTGAACTACACAGCCTACAAAAGAAGACTGATTTGAAAGTTATATTCTTAAAACAGAGAGACAACGAATAATAAATTGCCAATAGAAAGGTCACAGGGACTCTATCCTCAGAGACTATTTAGGTGACTGTGGAAAGCAGTTTTACTTTGAAATCAAGGGGCTGCCCTGAGTTTCAAGCCTCCTAATAGAACTTTGATCTTCCAGAGACTTAAAGAAAACAAAAAGAAAAATTGAGTCTTGTACTATTGGGTGAGAAGTACAAATGAACTATCAAGAAAATGAGATCAAGGTGTCAATGACTGGGGGGAGAAGAAAGGCAAGCCTAGAAGAGATTAGTTAACATATGTAAATCTTTTAAGCAAAGGGAGAAACCAGAGGATGTGTGCTTATCATGAATGGTATCCAAAGAATCCTTCCTTCTAAGGTAAAAATATGCATCAGTCATGCAACTGATGTGACCTGTGCCATACCTCAGGAGCCCTGTGAGGACAGGACACCTTCAAAGAAGAGGAAGGAGAAAGACTACCAACATCTGGGCCCTAACAACACAAAGGACAATGTAACCTTGACTTTTTGCACTCAATAACCATCACAGTAATGAAATAAGAGATAAGATGTCTGATTTTCCAAAGGAAAGATAATCAAGAGCTATGTTGTGAGAACTCAGCCAGGGGAAATTTGTTTGAAAACTTGTTTGGGAACGTTGATCAGAGAAACATTGAGGTTCAGGTTTGTAGGCTTCANGTTAAAGTGTTACCCATGTCTGTAGATACATTTGATGGCATTGATCACTTGGCCACAAATTGTTTTTTCACTTTGTGTATGTGGATATCTAATCAATTACTTGTCCTTTGTTTGTTTAAAAATCTTATGAATTACAAGTTTCTCACTATGGAACTCTGATCTTACCCTGTGAAATATGACAAACAGATGACTATTTAGTTTAACTATGCGGGAGTGGTAGACTTCTAAAAAAAAAAGTGAAAAATTAAATGTTTTCCAACTCTAAAAAAAAAGAGGGGGGTTCAGTTATTTGAAATGACTTGTTTCATGGCCCAGCATATTTGGAGAACATTCTACATGCACTTCAAGTTTACACATTGAAAAAATGTGTGTTCCAATAGAAGGGTTACTTTAAAGATTTCATTTAGAACTTCTAAATTTAAATAAAAAGAAGGACTAAATTAAAATTTTGAAGGTAATTTCGAATCCTTGAATGGTATAGTTATCAGAAGAAATGTGCTCTGTTATTTTTAATAAATTTAAAATTAAATACTACTGAAGGTCTAAGTAAGCAAAATATATAGATATAGATAAGATTGAGATAGAGATAGAGATATGTTTTCTAGCACTTTCAAAATCCATACTGATGACAGAACCACTACGTAGGGGTTGCTGGGCCCATTTTGTGATCCTTCACTCACTAGAAACACCTGCCATCTCAGTGTGGGTCACAAGAGCGTGCCCACATTTGAGGACTCTCTCATTTTTGCCCCTCAGCCTTTTTATCTTAGCATGGAATTCCTCACTTTTTTGTTTACAAGATTCCCATGATGTGTTTGTTAAATTACATATGCTTGGTCCCTGTTTTCCTATATTCTGATTCTTTGGATTTTGGATAAAGTCCAAGAATTAGCAATAAAAACAAACAAAAACCAAAAAGATTTTAATGCAGGTAGTTGGGAGACCACATGAGAGGAACACTTCCTATGTAATATCTTCACTTATTCTGATGTTTGAACTGATGGTGTGTCTATCCTCCTAG
>NW_017733241.1:33369-44495 GCF_001890085.2 Hipposideros armiger
TGATATCACAAATGACCTGTAGGAAGATTTACATTTTTATGTTTCTCCCTTTATCCTTCAACAATTCTTGGAAAACATTCTCCTTTCAGAGGCAGCAGCAGTCTTATTTATTCCTGGATTCTCAGCTGGAAATAAATGGTGTTAGTAGACAGAGTGAGGAAAGATACCTATGGCTTCTTGAACACTACACCATGACATTAGTGGTCTTGCAATAGTTACTTATTCTTGGTTATCTAAGTTTATCCCTCACTTTTCAAACCCATGCCTTTATCCTCTTATGATTGTATCCTCATTATGAAATTACTCCCTTAGCCTTAACCAACTGGCCAGATGGTCAGCATATGGACAAGACTTTATCTATGCGATCTGAACATGCAGAATTAGAAGCACTCTGTAGAGGTTTCCAGGAAACAGTTTAAGATAAATATAAGGAAGAAGTCTCTAGGAAGTCTTAGAGTTTAATGAAGTTATAATGGCTTGGTTGGTAGAAATAGTGAATTCCATGTCACCACAGTTATTCACAAAGAATCTGGATGGCCACTTAGCAGGAAGTAACAGAGAAATTCCTTGCACTGAGTAAGAAGGTTGTTAGATGACATCTAAGACTTTGTCTACTCTTGCTGCATAATTCAGGAGCAGATGGCAGGGCCAAGAGCAGGATACAGAAAAGAGGCATAGTTCTTAAAGTTATGGTATAGATGGATAGCTCACACCCACAAAATAAACAAACCCATATGCCACTTAGAAACAAACCAGTTGAGAATTCAAGAAAAGTGTCCAAATTTAATGAACCAGTCGGTTAAGCTCAGGAGCTCAATTTACAAAACCAAGGAACATTTTCAAAATCAAGACAAGTCCAAATACAGGAAGAAAAAAAGCTGGGGTTGTCATTTGCAGAATTCTAAGAAAGGAACAGGCCATAAAAACACTGAAAGTTTTTTAAAAGCAAGTATCTGGCTTGCCTCTGATTTATGTGAGAAAGGAAGAATAGAAATGGGGGAGCTGAATGGTGATCACTTTACTGATAGAGGATAGGGAAGGCGAGAGTTGGCACCTGAATGCAAAATTCGTGTGAATGTTAAATCCATGCGAAAATGTGAAAATCGAGCATTTCCAAACCAAGACACATAAGTGTAGAATCTTAAGCTTGGTGTATTCCAGCAGCAGAAAAAAAGGCCAGCATGGCTGGAGTATGGTGAATAATGAGGAAAATGAAATGAACCAGGTTGAAGAAATAGGCAGGGATCACTTTATATAAGGTTTTTGTAGAGTTTGTTAAGGAAATTGGATTTGATTTTGTTTCTAAAGGAAGCCATAGAACTTTTGGCCTGATTTACTAGCAGTGAGGGAAGATAATATAGATGGTATGAGACACACACTCTTTACCTCAAACCATAATGGAACAGAGACAAGGAATTTTGAAGCAAAGCCCTCAGTCACATTTCTAGGAAGGAATGCCATTAGGGCATTGAGTTATGTGATCAACATTCATCTTGGTTATGAGAACAGGACTCCAGGCTTCAGGTGGGCACTGCCATAAATACAATGGGGCAATGGAATTTTATTCACAGGGAAGTCAGGAAAGTACTTCAGATCCAGAAGGAAGTGTGGAAAATTGTAAATTTTAGAAATAGAGACTAAAGATATATACAATGCTTCATAATCCCATGAATAAGTTAACACTTAGGAATACAAAAAGCACCATAAATGCAGGTAATTTGGTTCCTTGGTGGTTAACTCTGAAATCCAGGGTCCTGGGTCTAATTGATTNGAAAATTTGTGTTTCTGTGATAAATGGCACAGGCCTTTGAGGAGCAGACTTTTCCTTTCCAGTACAGCATCGTATTAATAGCTCTATTTTAATTGGACAGAACTTTCATTTTCATTTTTTTCTTTTGAGAAAACCAATCTGTGCTAGTTGTGGAAACAATTATCCAACATGTAGCTTTAAAAATCTATTAGAACAATCTCTTGGGAAAGTCAAAAGCCAAGCAGGATTAGCTTTCCAAGAGGGTGGACAGTTGGTTTACACTCAAATGCCGTGCAATCCAGCAAATCTCTAAGGTTTATTTTTAGCATAAATTCAGCTATTTCATTTTTCCCTACAACTGAGTGAGAACATTAAAATGATTAATGTGGTCCTAAATCACTGCACAGCCTCATGTTCGAAAGACAGGAATTAGACTATGTAAGACAGGAACAGAGAAAGGCTGTGAAATTCTAATTTTCACCTCATTTTTCCTGGAGTATTTTTCCAAATACTATTTTTCTTTAATATTTTATGTGATCCCAATAGTAAAAAGTAGAATACACACTATCAAAGAAGAGCAAAATCAATGCTGCCTTTGAGGAAATAATGTAAAGGCTTTGTTGTCTCTTTGAATTCTTTATCATGAAATCATAATTATAAATGTAACAACAACAATAATAATGATTACTATTAATAATAATAATAATTATTATTATTATTATAAACACCTGCTTAATTTCTAAGATCATTGAAACATGAAGGGCAAGATAATAAGAGACTTTATTTAAAAACATTCTGAGTATTTCTCCCTAGGCAACTGACTTTTAGAAGACCAATGAACCTCTTGGGATCTGGTTTTCTTAACTATAAAAGTAATTGAATTTAATATAATTATAAATTTATTCATTGATAAAAGAAGTATAAATAATATCCAAACATATTTTAAAATAACAAACACAGTCTATTAAAGGAAATAATTGTTCTATGAATAAATAACATTATTTATACTCCTAACAATTAAAATCCTAAATAAATCAGTTAGTTTATATGAGCTTCCATTTCTTTATAATCAAAAATGAAAAAAATGAAAAGAGTTGGAATAAATCAAGTGCTTTTCACCTGGATGATGATTTGTGGCCTCAGTGGAACAAAGCGACCCTGATACAGTATCTAAACTTTTGAATGCATGTACAGTTGCTGGGAAGAATATACATAGCTTTCTTTCCAAATTCTCCAAGGAGTCCAAGGCTAGGAACACGCTAGATGATTGCAATGTCCCAATGGTTCTGACACCCTAAGGGTTGTATGACTTTCAACTCCACTTGGGTTCTGATTAAGGAAGAGACTCCTTTTTTGTTGAACTTACAGTCCAAATGATTATATATTATAAAATATAAACTGCTCTTTGTCCATCAGAAATCTTTCCTTATAAATAAAATAAATAGAATAATGAGCCTTTCATAATCAGGATATTCTGTAAATCAATCGTCATGAAGTTTTTAAAACACTTCTATTGTCTAAAAAGATGGCCCAAGTTGATTACAAATTCCATGTACATGAACACATAATGTCCACAAAAAAACCCCACAAAACTTTGTTTTTATATGCAGTAAGATTTGTCTTAAAGAACAGATGGAAAGTAACCACGAAGCAGGTGGGTTGTGTATACATTTGTTATGTAAAAAGAGGCAAAAGCTTTGCCTGAACAGAAAGTCATCTTCAGTTAAAAGCGTGGGAGGACATTTTTCCATCGAAACAAAAGCATAATGATGAAATACTAAAGCTGTCAAAATAAAAGCTGAATTAACAACTATTCTGAGTTTTTGTCTTGGTGTCTGAAGAAGGGAAGAGTGCAGAGATGAAGCAGACACAAAACAAGGAGTACCTAAGGGGAATATTGACAGAATGGGGTGAAGTGTGACATCTTGTGAAACATGCTTCTGGCTTGGACAATTTTATTCTTTTGAATTACTCTTCTGGTGAATTGTCTCAGGTGACAAGATGCAGACCTTAGGCATATAATAAATTCAACTGCTGACTTTTAATTTCCAGTGTATAAAGATTTTTGTTCGGACATCCTGGGGCTAATCTGTTGTGTTTCCTAGGAAATCACTCCAGTTCTTTAGACTCCTGAAGAGATACATGACTTATCCTATTTTTTTTTCCCTCATCTGTTTCAATGTGTTTGACTTTGGAACCATGTGCATATTAAAGTTGAGGTACTGTAGGAGAAACAGAGTGAAAGGGAGGAGGCTTCTTATGGCTGGATCCAAATTATTTGANACTCTCAATGTAAATAGATTAAATGTTCCAATCAAAACACATAGGAAGGATGAATGAGTAAGAAAACAAAACTCTTACATATGCTGCCTACAAGAGACTCATTTCAGATTGAAAGACACACACAAAAAGAAAGTAAAGGGATATAGAAAGTTATTTAGTGAAAATGAAAACAAAGGGGAAAAAAAGCTGGGGTAGCAAAACTTATACTAGACAAAATAGACTTTAAAACAAAGGCTATAACAAGAAACAAAGAAGAGCCCAGTAATCCTACTTGTGGGTATTACATGAAAACCCCCAAAATGCTACTTGTAAGGGACATGTGTACCCATATGTTCATTGTAGCATTGTTTACAATGGCCAAGATGTGGAAGCAGCCTGGGTATCCATCAATGGGTGAATGGATTAAGAGGAGGTGTATATACAATAGAATATTGCTCTGCCATGGAAGGGAATGGGTTCTCGCCATCTGCTGTGGCATGAATCAACCTTGAGGGTATTGTGCTGAGTGAAGCATGTCAGACAGAGAAAGACAGATGCAATGTGATTTAGTTTATATGTGGAATCTAAAGAACAAAATGAACAAACAAACAAAGTAGAAACAGACTCATAGATACAGAGAATATGTTCATGGGTTGCCACATGGGAGGGGGGTTAGGTGTGGGTGAAAAAGTGGAAGGGATTAAGACATACAAATTGGTTGTTACAAAGTAGTTATGGGGATGTAGGGTATAGCATAAGGAATATAGTCAATAATATTGTAAGAACGATGTGTGGTGTCAGATGGGTACTAGATTTGTTGGGGTAATGGATGGGAGGGGATTGGGGAACAGGGTGAGAATGGCAAAGGCATTAAGAAGCACAAATTGGTAGTTACAAAATAATCATGGGGATCTAAAGTAAAGNATTTCCAGTTTTTTGAGATATCTCCATACTGATTTCCATAATGGCTGCACCAATCTGCAGTCCCATCAACAGTACACCAGGGTTCCCTTTTCTCCACAGCCTCACCAGCACTTGTTGTTTGTTGATTTTTTTATGATAGCCATTCTGACTGGAGTGAAGTTCCATATGATTTTTTTAATCAGCTTGTTTAGTCCTTCAAATTTTTCTGTTAAAATATTTTCAGGAAAGGTACTGAATTTATAACTGATGTGAGAAGAATGACATCATTACAAAGTTAAGATTATGTCAATCATGAACAGTGTTTACCTAAGTTTATTTAGGACATTTTTTGTCTTTTGATAGAATTTTAACATGGATTTTACTAACTTGCTGATTACATTTTGTAACATACAACAGAGAAGTGTACACATCTTATGTGACTAGTTCCATGAATTATCACAAAATGATCACATCTATATAATCACCATATAGATAGAAAATATGAATATTACCACCCCAGAAGCTGAAAACTTTCTTCTTCCCAAAGTAGATGCTATTTTGATGTCTAATATTCTACCTTAGTTTTGCTGATTTTTAGATTTTATATAAATGGAATTATATAGAATATAATTTTTGTCTTTTATTGCTTACCATTATGTTGGTGAGATTCATCTATGCTATTTTATGTAACAGTAGTTATCTGCTTCATAGTATAACAGTTTAATTTTGTCTAAATTTATTTATCCATTTGGACATTTGGGTTATTTTCATTTTGAGGGCTATTATGAAAAAAAATCTACTATGTACACATCTTTTTGTGAATATGTACTGAGGAGTGAAATTGCTGGGACATAAATATTCATGTGTTCAGCGATTGCCAATAGTGTCATGCAATTTTCCAAAATAATTGTAACAATTTACTTATATACCAAGAGTAAAAACTTCCATTTTCTCTAATTTCTCACCAACTCATGCTACAGCTAGTTTTTCTTTCCCTGTTCTTCTTAGTAAATTACAACAAGAGGAGAATGGTGTTGTTTTGCCCCATTAATTGGATATATAACTTGTGTGACTTGATTAATGTTGTTTCTGCCAAGATCTATCATTTTAAATTTAACAGTTTCCCTTTGCAATTACTAAGTAATTTGAGGGAGATCATCTGAGGCTGTGTAAATATCCTGTTCTTCATCCACCTTTCACCCACTAGTCTTCAAATCCACTGATGATTTTCTAACCACATTCTTCTTCTATATTTTTAATATAAATATACATAGTTAGCTTTGTGTTGGAAAGTGCCATGTGTCCTTTTAAAATATACTCTTAAGAGTTCAGTAATATTAGAGCGATCCAAGATGGTGGAGTAGATAAACACTGTGCCTGCTTCCTTCNTGAAAATGATGCTTTGGAGTTAAAGTTGGTTACATCTCAATCAAACCAGTTAGCTGTCATACTTCTGTTTAATATATATTTACAATGAAGAAATGCCAAAATGTTTATACTTGTTAAAATTGGTTGAAATAACTTGAGAAACACAAACTCCCTTTCTTAGTGTCTTTACCTAGCAAAGGTGTTTTTGGAGAAGTTTCCTGACATACTAATAATAACTTTCCAAATACACATCTTGGCTATTGTGACTAATGCTGCAAGGAACACGGGAATGCACATATTCTTTTGAGATCCTGATTTCAATTCTTTTGGATAACCAGAAATGAAATTGCTTGATCATATGGTAGTCTTATTTTTAATTTTCCTGAGAAGCCTTCATGCTGTTTTCAATAGTAGCTGTACTATTTTACATTCCCACCAACAGTGTACAAGGGTTCCAATTTCTTTACATCCTCACCAACACTTGTTAGCTTTTGGTAATGCTTAACAAATGTCAGTTGTTACTACCATCTGTGCGATAGCTTCTCCCACTACCTAGCTTGATCTATATAAAATAGTGCTCTAATTTTGGAGGATTTTGCTTCATCTTCAAGTCAAAGCATTGTGGTTAGTGTTGAGCATTTAAATCCATTCTTTAGAGGAGCGTCCAATTAACATTGTTACTCAGAAGTTTCTTTGCAGTAAGAAAACTACCATTTGGCTCACGGTGCTGTTGACGCTGTGCCTTCTCCAGCCTGAAAAGACAATGAGCAGACTTCTGTTTTCCTCCCCAAGCCCCACACGCCATTCAGAATCCGTAGTAAAAGAGAAAATGGTCTGACACTTACTGTAGAAACCAGGCTCTGATGGTAGGTTGTACTAGATAGGGGGTTAATTACACATGATTTTGATTCTAATTTTATCACCACAGACAAACCCTGCTCAATGTAGCTGTTGAGCTGCGATCATTATCTTCTTGAGGTGGCATCAGGTAAGTTCATTCATTCAGGGCTGCCTAGAGCACTCCTCTGAGTTTAACAATTTATATATGTATTTAACTCTTACCTGGTCATCTCCATGAAGGTGCCCCACAAACCCTTCACATTCAATGTGTGTCAAATTAACTCATCACCTTCTCTCTGAAAATACCTCATCGCTGGCATCCTCTCTGTTATTGAAGCTAGGATTCTTGGCAGCCTTTTCTTCCTTATGCCCTTAAACTTCTTCCCAGTTATTCTAGGATAGTCCAGATTTCAACTATTCTGCCCAACTCTCCATAATTGGTAAGTTGTCCTAATTGCTCAGCTAAGTTTTGAAGACTATAAATTTATAACAAGCAATTATGTAAAGCTGTGGAACTGTCGCTAATGTTGCTCTGTTCAGAGAATACTGATTCTGATATTTGGCCATGGGTTCTATGTATGTTATGATACGATGCACAAATCAGCTAATTTAAGATGAGAAAAACACAATGCGAAACCTACCTACTAAAAGATCCAGTACCCAGAAACCAATGGTTCATAGTTAAAATGAAATCAAATTAACATGTCAATAACATCTGGTAAATGTTTTATTGGTTTATCGGTTCAATAAGAAAGGTCATGTGATAATAGCATTTGCCATAATACTGAGTTTATCTACATTAAATGAGGACTTTATATTCTTCTTTGCATTTCCTTTATTCTCCCCTTCATTCTTTAATGATGTAAAGTACCAAGATATGAAGGGGGGAACTTAAGTAATATTCTTTAATTTCATTAAAATAAAAAATTTAAAAAAATACCATATAAAGAGCAAAAAGCCTGACATTTTCTAGCAATGTATAGTCATGTAGCTCAAAAAAGAACCATAGCAAAAAAATAGTAATGCTAATGCCCTGGCCAAAGTCCACATCGTAGATGAGAAATCTGGACCAAGAGCAGCTTTTCATTTTCTAGGACCAATACAAATAGTGTGATGGTTAATTTCATGCATCAACTTGACTAGGCTAAGGGATGCCAGATAGTTGGTAAAACATTGTTTCTGGGTATGTCTATGAGGGTGTTTCCAGAAGAGATTAGCATTTAAACAGTAGACTGACTAAAGATGATCACCCTCCCCAGCATGGAGGGACCCAATCCAGTCCTTTGAGGACTTAAATAGAAGAATTAGAAGAACGAATTCTCTCTCTCTGCTTGAGCCGAGACATCTATCTTCCCTGCCTTTGAACATAGGTTCCCTGGATCTCAGACTTTTGGATTTGGACTGAAGTGCATCAATGGTTTCCCTGGTTCTCCAGCTTGCAGGAAGCAAATTTTGGGACTTCTTGGCCTCCTTAATCACGTGAACCAATGCCTAAAATAAACCTCCTCTTATACATCTCTATTTATTCTGTTGATTCTGTTTCTCTGAAGAACTCAAACTAACACACATGGTAAACCAGGTTTATTATTGTTCTTGCTTTCACCCTAATCATTTATAACTGGAGACAAAGCAATATTTTAGTCTACTCACTACCTGCCTGTGCCATTTTAAAGATTTTAAATAAACTTTATTTTATGTTTAAGAAGTTCACAACAATGGTAGACCAAGGAGGCCTCCTTTTTTTCATTGTTAGCAGTGGGTGTGGGGTACAGCTCTGATGGGCACATGTTCCCAGTGGTCTTACCATATACTGAGGGGTACAAAGAAACTCAAGCCTTCCATGTTTCTTCTCACATTCTCACTTTCACACACAAAAATAAATAAATAAATAAATAAATAAATAAATAAATAAATAAATAAATGTAATTTTAAAGTGAATGTAGATGTACTTAATAGTAAACAGAGTCTTGGCTTTGTGTGTGTGTTTATGCATGCATGTGTGTGTATGTGTGTGTGTTATGTGTTTAACACTTCTACTTAACAAGAGAGCTAGACAGTCAATCGAGCTGTCCTGAGCTGTTTATTTCTTCAGATAGAAAAAAAATCTCAAGTTAATTTAAGACACATTAACATTATTGTTTAGAGTGAAACAGAATTTTCAAAGTTCTTAACAGCATTGTTTTTTCCACGACTCCTTGTATGAGGCAATCAAATCATCATCAACGAAATGCCTCCAATGAGGAAATCAGATCAAAGAGGTCAAAAAATTCCTCTTAAATCACATAACTGAGACAGAGCATTAGATCAAAGATCAGAAAACCTGGCGCTAAGTCTTTCCGTATCTTCCACCCGAGAGTCCTGTGTTTTGGAAGCAACAACATTTGGCCTCATATGACTCACCAACAAAGTGCTTAAAACCTGGAATAAGATAATGGCTAGCAAAATTTAAATAAATCACAGCCCAGGAAAATAGCCACAATTTTGTCAAATCATTGAATAGTTGGCAGCTTTCTTTCCTTTTAGGGCTTTTCTTGCTGGAGTTCACTTTTGGGTTAAGACTAAAGATTCTGAAGAGGTTACACTCATAAAACTATGTTCCTACTCAGAACTACTGCCAATAGAATCATTCCAAAAATGGCAGTCAAGTGCAAACCTAGTCGGGAATAGAGGATACCCAAATGTGTGAAGTGTGCCAATTGGTGTCAGTAAACTAGGCTATAGGTCTGAAGTAAATTCAAGGTCAGGTCTATCAGAAGATGGCCTCCTTTAGATCTATGCTTCCACAGCACCCTCAAGGCCTAATGCAATTCCTGATATAATCATTTCAAGTGAACGCTCTGCTGGAGCATGTCAAGCCTGCAGCTGATTTCTTGGGAAAAGATTCCCTATTTTCCATATTACATCGTCCTAAAATCAAGATTTGTGGGAAAGATGAGTCTATTTTAAGATGCTCTTAGGTGTTTAGATACATATTCATCTACCTGGGTGTATGAGCTATCTAATTCTGTGACGGTGCTACATAACAAACAACCAGTAAACCTTAGAAGCATGCCACAATAAACATTTGTTTTTGCTCCTGTGTCTACAGTTTGTCAGGGTGGTTCTAGGCATCTAAACTAGAGTCAACGAAGTTCATTCATTTATCAGTTGTCAGCTGCAGGTTAGCTAGGTAGCTTTTCTGATGTTGGATGGGAGTTCTTACACATCAGGGGTGTGGGATACCTAAACAGGTGTAATCTTCCAGCAGGCTAGTCTGAGGATATTTTCTTGGCAGGGACAGAAGGGGTGGGAGCAGAGAAGATGGAGGTGGAAAGATATCTTGAGGCTTATCCTCAAAACTGGCACACTGTCACTTCTGCCATATTCAACTGGCCAAAGCAAATTATAAATTCAGGCCAGATTAAGGAGTGCAAAAATTGATTCCATTTCATGACTGGAAAGGCTGCAAAATAACATTGCAAAGAATATGGATACAGCAGGGAGTGGGTATGGAGTGGGGGAATTGGAAACATTTTTGCAATCAGTATAGCCCATCTGGGAATCAGCAGCCCAACATTTAATGCACGTTCCTTCTGAGAGTGAGTCATAGCTGCAAAGCTGGATCTCAGTGCCATTACCCAGTAGGCTGACATTAGTGACGTGCTCTAATGTCCCCTCCATTCTCCATGGTGTCCTTCACATTCTCTCATCTTTGGCTTTCCATCCCAGCCATGTTTTCAAAAGATGTTTCCTGTATATAAGGACAAAATTATCATACCTGGTTAATAGAAAGGCACAGACACTGTCCTATCAGCATAGATGCCCAAGAGTCAAAACAGGTGCTGATGGCGAATTTCCAGCACTGTTTTATGGGTGAACATCAGCTCTCCATGCCCCATGAGAGAAACGTGTCTATCTTAGACAGCAGCTCCCCATGCCTCTGAAATTTCCATCATATCATTTCTTTTGAATCTCATGGTTATATGTTATGTAGTTCACAATAATGTGAAATTTGGTGTAATAT
>NW_017733241.1:46995-49734 GCF_001890085.2 Hipposideros armiger
GAAATAAGTGGATTTAACAGGAAAATAAAGAACTACTGCCTTCAAATGTTTGAAGGGCAGTCATCTAGAAGAGAGATTAAAATTATTTTCCATGGCTTCGACAAGCAAAAGAAACTATGACTTAAACTATGGAAAAATTTCTAAGGTTAGTTTTGTTACAAGTGACCAAATTGCCTCCAAAGTATTGCCTTGGGTTTCTGGTGCTGAAGGAAGAGATGTGGTAAGAAAGGATGCTAATGTCCATAGGGAATTGCTTCTAAATGACCTCTCCGTTCCTAGGCTGTGTAGAGGGCTGAGTGAGGCATCTTTAGAAGAATAAACTAAAGGGAAAAGATGATACTCATTTACAAAAGTAACTTGAAAATGAAAATGTGTGTGGCAATAAGTCTTCGACCATAATACCAGTACCCTATGACAGTGTTCTTAAGTGTATATCCAAAGTTCTCCTTGGTTCCATGTTTGTTTGTTTGTTTTTAGTTGTATCTTTATGTTCTTGTTGAAGATAATTCTAAAACAACAAGGGAACTTCTGATCATTGTTTTCTTTGTCTCGGTAAGTTTCTCCAATATAGTGGTTAGGGTTAATTGAATAATCATGATGTCTTTAAACACTTGCAATGACAGCCATCCTTTCATAACTGAGAAATCCCAAATCACTCTGGGTGTTTATCTTTGACAGGCTTGTATGATGTCTACGAGTACAAGTCAACTTTGTCAAATCCCTGTGAGGCTAGGTCATGAAGTTGACTTTTTAGGGATAGAGATTAAGGGGTGTCCTTTCCTCACCTCTAAAAGACTAATTGATGTCAGCACAATACCATCAAAATGTCTTTTGCGGGGGGTAGGGGGCGTTAAATGTAATTCTAAAGTAAATCATGCAGCTCTGGATTATCTAAAAGTTTACTATGGGTATGTACTTTGTGAGCTTAAAATAACAAACCTTTATTTTGAGCAATGTCAGAATTGGCGACATAGATGTAGGTACATTTGTGAAAGAGGCACGATTATAAGCATCATCAATTGAAAATATACCTAAGAATGCTGTAAGACATTTATGCATGAGAATGGGGGACCTTGCCAAAAAATGGTGGTTTCCTGTAATCTTATTCAGTTTCCTAAGATTGAAGGATATCAGTGTACGCCTACCCATTATTGAGAGTTTCAGAAGGCATGTATTTTCTAGGTTATGTCCTCCTTGCATAATTTTTACCATATATGACTATTCTTAAGTAGTTATAAATCTCTCCCTTCTCTTTTTACTTCATTTCTTTTCTCTCTTTTTCTCTCTACCTGTCCTTCCTTCATCCATTGTTTCTCTCAGGGGCAATCAATAACAGTTTCTTGGGTTTCTCTTAAGGCAATTTGTGTAGAAAAATAAGAGAATTGACATATTGATCTCTAGAAAACAAGTGACAAAGATCCTGGAAAANTCTCTCATCTTTGGCTTTCCATCCCAGCCATGTTTTCAAAAGATGTTTCCTGTATATAAGGACAAAATTATCATACCTGGTTAATAGAAAGGCACAGACACTGTCCTATCAGCATAGATGCCCAAGAGTCAAAACAGGTGCTGATGGCGAATTTCCAGCACTGTTTTATGGGTGAACATCAGCTCTCCATGCCCCATGAGAGAAACGTGTCTATCTTAGACAGCAGCTCCCCATGCCTCTGAAATTTCCATCATATCATTTCTTTTGAATCTCATGGTTATATGTTATGTAGTTCACAATAATGTGAAATTTGGTGTAATATTGTCTATGTGCATATGTGTATTTTTTTCTGAAGAAAAAAAAAAGAACTTCATTTACTTTTAGTCAAGGACAGAAACTTTCTTCTGGAAACCTGGATGGACAAGCCTGTATGAGTTAAGATCAGGTCATACACACCACTGCCTGGTCCTGTTTTGAAATACGGACAAAAAAATATAGTGAGAGGAAAAGCTTTTTTGGTGATGAAAAACAAGAGAAGGATAGAGGTACCTTGAAAACCAGTCTTAGAACTTACACAGTCGTAATCAAATAGTATTTACAAAATGTCACTTGTCACCAATGAGTGTCTAATTTGTTTTTAATATTTCTGTCAACACTGAGAAAGAAGTGACTTTTAGCTTATTCTTAACATTTTTGTAAAACTCTCATTCTGAAGGCAAGCACTGGCTCTGCCATTTCTATAAAAAGCCTAGTAGGCAGCTCTTGTTTATTCTACTAAAAGGTGTCAGAAAGTCATGGTCATTTTTATTTCACAAAGACCACATTCATGATCAGTTCATATCCACCAACATCACGAACAGTCCTTGTTATTCATGCCTTTGATTAATCCTATTGTTTTTCTCTCTCCAAGGAGAAGAAGGTCTTTTCCTTCTATCAAATATTTTAAAATAGGATGTAATTCATTTCAATGGTAGGAGACCTGTAGGCCAGATGAAATATATTTTTTTTAACTTTCAAAAGGGACAGATTAATTTTCTTCATATCACAGAGAAACAAAACCCAAACAACAATAACAAAACCAATAAAAGCATCTAAAACAGAAAAAGGGCCAGAATGCAATTATGACTTTAAACTGAGTCTTCACTGATAGTGAGACTTCACTGAGGTAAGACAGCTAACATTTTTCAACAAGCTCTTTTAAACAAATCTCTCGTATTCACCTGTGAGTGGATAAAAAAGCAGGAGACAATATTGTGAGAATGCTTGAACCGAGAAAGGAAGGACAAAAATTTGCAAGTGCTTGCAATGAG
>NW_017733241.1:52704-53521 GCF_001890085.2 Hipposideros armiger
AATGTGTGCATGTGTGTATATATATAATCTTCTTCATATAATCTAAAGTGATCATATTTTTAACCAGTCAGCTAATTGTTTTAATAATTCACACACATTTTACAACTAAAACTGTAATGCAAATCAGTCACAGAATACTGTTTCTGCAAAACGGTTTCTGTTTTCACCAGGCTAGAGAGGCTTGTTTATTTTTTCATCAGTGAAAAGAAAAGCCTGAGTGAGGGCCCCTGAGACTGATGCCAGTTTTTAGCTCTCAGCATCTTCCAGCTGCAGAGGTCTACTGCCCTGCTTATCACAATGCTAGTACCTATAGACATTAGATTACCAGCTGACAGAGCATGGCCTGTGATCATATCCTTCTCTCTGTCACTTTGAATATTGGAACAACTTCTGTAAACAGTGACGTTCTAAAATGAAGTCTATGATAAAAGACAAGAACTAAAAAGAAAAAAAATGTGCAGCAAAGAGAAGTCCCAGTAAATTATAAGTCTTAACTTGCAAATTGAATTATTAACTATGGAATAAATAATTTTTACTTTTTTTTTGGAAAAAAAGAGAGAGTAACTGCCCTGAGAAAAGTTGCCATCTGAAATACTATAATAAATTATCTGGCAACAAGTTAGGGAAACCTTTCCTTAGTTAAAAAAAATAAAAATAAAGAAGGATCTAACAAATTAGCATTTCAAGGCAACTGCCATTCATAGGTTGCACAAATGCTTGGTTGAGAATAAAAACTTATACTTTTGGTACCAGCTCTCCACAGGAGAGACTAAACACAGACAATTACAAATGATAAATATATACACAGAAATCATTT
>NW_017733241.1:56771-57633 GCF_001890085.2 Hipposideros armiger
TGTGCCATAAAGGAAGAACAACAAAAGTTCTACTATATTAAAACCAGCATTTGAGAACCGGCAACTGGTGAACTATATATAGTATTTATAAACATGACCCATGACCTGATCATTTTATTGTTGTCGTTGAAGTTAAAATACAAAAAGTCAGCATTCTATGGTTCTACAAAAGGCTATTTTTGACTACAAATTATTGGTCCATACTGTTTTATCTTTTAAAATTTATTTATTTACCTTATTTGTTAACCTTACATTAATGTTATAATTATGAATTAATTTGTAGAATGATTTTTGTATTTCATGATATTGCTCTGGTATATTCCCACTGAAAAGTGATTCTATTTGAACAATTATGAGAGACTCTTAAAATGAGATACTGCAATATTGTGATTTATAATAAGAAATATATATTTAGTCTAAGTCCACAGTTCCTGGCACAAAACCCCTAAACACTTGGAATATCCTAAGTGAAGTGAGTGACAAAAGTATTTTTTGTTATGTTAATAAAGTGACTTTTGGCCTTCAACAAAAGCTGGCTAGGAGAACCAACCACATAATTAGAGGGTTGGACATTTCAGTGCCACTTCTGACCTCCCAGGAAGGGTGAGGAGCTAGAGGTTGAATTAATCACCAGTGGCCAATGATTTAATTGATGTGCCCAAGTCATGAAACCTCCATAAAAACCAAAAAGACAGGGTTCAGAGAACTACCATGTGGAGAGTAGCAAACAGAGGGCATGAAAGCCCTGTGCCCTCTTCCCACCCGTTGCCATATGCTTCTCTTCCATCTAGCTGTTCCTGAATTATATCCTTTTATAACAAACCAGTAATCTAGTAAGTAAAATATTTCTGACTTCTGGGAG
>NW_017733241.1:60058-61218 GCF_001890085.2 Hipposideros armiger
TAAGTTACTTTAAAAATATAAGAAAATTTTTACCTTTTTTTAAATTTTCAATAAAATCATCTTTTTTTCTGATTTAAAATTAATATATACTGTATTAGTTTCCTATAACAAATTGCCACAAATTTGGTTTCCTATAAAATACACATTTATTCTCTTAGAGTTCTGGAGGTCAAAAGTTGGCAATGAGTCTTCCGGGACCAGAAGTCAAGGTGACAGCTATGCTGGTACCTCCTGGAGAATCTACTCTTTGCCTCTCCTAGCTTCTTGAGGTTGCTGCATTCTTTGCTCTTGGCCCCCTCCCTCCCTCCAACCTCTGCTTCTGTCCTCACATCACCTTCTCTCTTGATTGACTCTCCTGCCTCCATCTTATGTGGACCAGTGTGATTCTATCAGACCTACCCAGATAATCCAGGATAATCTTAATTTAGATTATCCAAAGACCTTTTGCCATATAAGGTAACATTCACAGGCTCTGGGGATTACGACATGGAAATATTTAGACAATTATTTAGCTTACCACACATAGTTATAAAAAAGCAACAGTTCAATAATATCATGAGTTGTTACAATGAAATCTACAAACAGTTATATTGTATTTCCAAAATGACTGATCAATCCTATTAAAAAGAAATTTAGAGAAAATAAAGAAGCAGAAAAATAAACTAAAATGATTATATTCCTTAATTTCTCATTCTTTCTCAAGTTTATACATGCACTTTTTTTAAATTATGCCTCTATATTGGCATCCTTTTCACGCTACCATTCTATAAGGAATACCACTACAGGTATCCTCTAAAGAATTAGAATCCACTTTTCCCAGGAGACTATACTATGAGAATACACTTTTGTTAATACAACAGCAAAGATTAACAATTAATTCCATAGAGAATTCTGATTCCTGTAATGAAGTTTAAACTCTTTCCATTTTAAATTGGGTTCTAGGTTTATACTGAGCATAAGCCAATTATTTCCCTAGGATAACTATTTCAAAACCAGTTTCTGACCTCAGGTTATATGCTTTTCAGTCAAAACATTAAAAGGCCTATTTGTGAGAACATTTCCTGTGGTGTTTGATTTCACGTTTCAAGGTAAATGAGAAGGGAAATTTGAAGTCACATTCTGAAACCTTCTAGCCTTTCCAATCATTCCCAGTGACGCCA
>NW_017733241.1:62718-64188 GCF_001890085.2 Hipposideros armiger
GTCATCTTCTTATACAGAATGTTTATATATGCCTATCGAGTCAGTTCAGGTTGCCATAACAAAATATCATAGATTGCTGTGTAAACAACAGAAATGCATTCCCCCCCCACACACACACACACAGCTCTGGAGGCTAACAAGATCAAGATCAAGGTGACAGCATGGTTGGTTTCTGGTGAGAGTCATCTTTATGACTTGTAGGTGGCTGCCATCTTACTCTGTCCTCACATGAACTCTTTGTGTGCACACAGGGAGAGAGAGAGGGAGAGAGGGAAGAGGAGGAGAAGGGAGAGGGAGGAGGAGGGGAAGAGAGGGCCAGAGAGCTCTTGTGTCTCTTTTATAAGGACACTAATCCCATCATAAAGGCCCCACCCTCATGACCTCATCTAAAACAAATTATGTCCCAAAAGCCCATCTCCAAACACCATCACATTGGTGGGGGATTAAGTCTTCAACACCTGATTTTTAGGGAGACACAATTTGGTCCATAACAATGTCTTTGCCTTGAACTCACTCCATACCCCCTTCTTATAGATAAACCTTAACGAGCTTTTTCCAGACAGCCTTTTATGAATCCTCCCTAAGAATACGCTTAATCCTCTTGTAAGACAAATTATCATGTTCCTTTCATAACATACACTACAGATGAAATTTACATTTATTTATGTGGTTAAATGAATAATGGTCCCCATCTCCTTTAATCTATTGTCAACTCTGTGACAGAAGAGGCAACTTTTTCTACTCATCCCTGTATTTTGATTGCCCAAAACAGTGTTGATATATAGCACATATTCAATAAATATGTGGCAAATTAAATAACGAATGGGAAATTTAGTTCCTAATGTCATTTCACCACTTCCTAGTTTCATAACCTTGGACAGGTACCTTAACTTCTCTGAGCCTCAGTATTCTCATCTTTAACTTAAGAATAACAAAAACTAGCTCCCACAGTGCATTTAAACCATCTAGCCTAGCATGTGCCTGTTAGCAAGTGTCCATAAGGATAAGTCACTTTCAAGGATGGGATGATGAAAGATTTTACCAGATATTTTAAATGTCCTCATAAATGTTCAAAAAAGAAAAAAAAATTATCTTCTAGATCACACTTTAGTCAGGCCCCTCTGAGTCCTCTGCTCCACTTGATCTGAACTCGGGGTCCTATCTCCATCTTTGTAGAGTCCAGTTTTCACAAGAATCCTGCTGTCAATCCAGTCATAATCCTTCACCATTAATATCTGATCACCCTAGTCTGCCTTCAGCAAGAATCCTGTCAAGTTCCTTTAACCAGAATCCCCCCTAGCCTTGATGTTTCCTCTTAGTAATTTTCCAGCCACTGGCTCCACCCTGCTCCTTGGCTATGCAGGTGTACTTCTCCTTATTTGTTTATTTATTTATTTTATTTTATTTTTTAAGCTGAGCCATCCTGCTACCTATTGGCAGCTTAGCGGCAGCTCAGCTTGGGCCGGGCAT
>NW_017733241.1:66753-70849 GCF_001890085.2 Hipposideros armiger
CAAAAGACAGTCAAAAATACTTTTTCTTGTTTTCTTTCATTCTCACACCAAAGCACAACTATAAAAAATTTATCTATCTCATGAACTTTTAGTTAGGCAACTGTTTATGCCAAGCTATCAAAATTCTGAAATCTACATCTAATGTACCTTCTAATACTTATCAAAGAAAGTGCTCTGCTGATGTAGGACTCAATTAAAAAAAAATTTAATGACAAACTAATACATTCCTGTTAACCTCCTCCATAGAGTAGACTTTTGCTTCCTTCCCTTCAGCGGTTCTCAACCTTCCTAAAGCCACGACCCCTTAATACAGTTCCTCATGTTGTGGTGACCCCCAACCATAAAATTATTTTCATTGCTCCTCTATAATTGTAATTTTGCTACTGTTATGAATCATAATGTAAATATCTTTTTGTTTTCTGATGGTCTTAGGCAACTCCTGTGAAACGGTCGTTCGACTCCCAAAGGGGTCACGACCCACAGGTTGAGAACCGCTGCTTAACATTATTGTATCTCCATGATAACTGCAGAAAGTCTCCATGAGAAATGCCTACTGCTCATTCTTTTTGAGAACTATGTTTACTATCTTGATGACAAGAGATGCTTGTTCTGCTTTCATCGGTTTTCTGCTCCATGCCAGAAGCTCTATGCCCATCATCATAAACAGCATTTCTTGAGGATCTGCTAGGTCTACTTTCACTGTTACAAATCAAGAGTTAAAGGCTTAGCTTCCTTGTGTCTTTGCACATATGCTCTCTCTCTCTCCTGCGGAGAGGTTAAGCCCCTTGATCTCTATCCCTCCTCAGCAGGATCACTTTCTATCTGCTCTGCTCCCCCACCAGGACAAGGCTCTAAAGTGCCTGGCTTCTCTGCTACTGATAAATTAATTAACAACCTTGGAGGCATAAATGGTTTGGAAGGATTCTAAATTCCTCTCACTTGATGGCTTTCACAAAGTAAAATATGTTTATCCATTTCACAGGACCCATATTTTTAGATCAATGACCTTTGGGTGTATGATTCATTCTGATTTCATTTTCCCCAGTGGGTGCAGTTTCACATAAGCCTATTTAAAAACAATAAAGCAAGCAATGGAATATAATCTATTCTACACCTGTTTCCTTAGACTGTTTTGATGGAAGTGAATGGTTTCTATAATAAATTATACTTCTATAATACAATATTCAACTAAAATAGTTATATACTTCTAATTAATGTATCATATGAATGTTTTAATTCATATAAAACCAGTTAATTGAATGCATTATNAACATACCAGGATAGAATCAGCTGTCATCTCTTGAAATAACTTTTAGGTAGCTAAATGTTAGGGAAACACTGTATGTCCACTTAAAACATGTATTATAATAAAATACATTGGCAATCACTTTATATTTTAAATAAAGTTTCATATACTAAAAAAATCAATCATTAAAGCAGGCTTCTATTTTTGTCCCTCTTGTACTGAATTTCCCACTGTGTGCCAACACATTATTTACACACTATGTGTAACACAATCTAAAGCAATTTATTGGCCAAAACTATGAACTACATGCACACAAGGCATTTTAGCTGAGACCCCACTCACCATTACTTCTTCTGCTGCCTTGTACATTCACCTTAAAAGCCCTACAAAACTCAACTCTGGACTGAATCTATCATCTAGTATTTTGCTAATGTGTCCCAACTATCCTTCAGGCTGGAGAAAATCACACAAAAGTGGAAACAGGTGCCCCTGCACAGGCACGGTATCCAATCTCATCTGGGCCTTTGGTGAAACCCAGCAAACACCTTCATGTCTTAGTCAATGTGCCTTCCCATTGCCCTCCGCGGGTTTCCGATGTTGACCTTAATGTCAACTCTACCTCATCCTCTTCATTGTCACTTATGGTTCCATTTTCTCTTTCATTACATTTTCACATCATTCATTTCATTTTCTTTATCACAGAAAGGAACATCCAAAGGAGGTCTTTCTTAACTGTCTTGCTACTTAGTCTGCATAAAGTCCATGTTGTCTTACTTCCTTCTCTTTCAGTAGAGGAAGAAGTGTTGTGTCCTGTCCAAGTTAAATCTATCTACCCTGCTCCTCCATGTTTTTAGGGACTTCACACCATCACATATCATCTCTCCTTCGATATCTTTAAAATTGGTCTTATCTTTCTTTCATAGTGTAAATATGATAAAAATTTCTCAATTCAAAACAAAACAAAAAAATCTCTTTCTTAATGCAACATTCCTGTGTAATTATTGCCCAAATCCTTAGCTGTGTGAAACAGTTATCTGTACTTGTGGCATCATTTTCCATCCAGTCATTGCTTAATCCATTGTGATAAAGCTTCTGTCACCACCGTTTCTTTCCAATTGCTCTTTGTAAAGTCAACAATGACCTCCTTGATGTATTATCTAATGAACTATTTTCAGTCCTAATTTCTTTGTGGAATTTTGGACCTTAAAATTCTGTCCTTCTTCAGCTTTCGTGATTCCTCTGATGCTCTTTGGCTTTCCCTCCCATCTTTCTGGCCACTCCTTCTCACTCTCTGATGTTGTCTCTTTTTTTCTGTCCATCTTTAAATCAGTATTTCCCATTACTAGTCTGAGGGCCTGTGACATCCTCGCACCCAATTTTTATCACTTCACAAAAAATAACAGAGTAAAGTTCTCAAAACCCCAGACCTCTTTGTGAATTCCAAATCTATTTATCTTTTAGACACCTTCTTCAGTTCCTCAGTGATTTATAACCAAAACAAAGTCAATGTGCTTAATACTGAACTTATTTACTGTTCCTTTTCACCATGTTCCTACTCTATATTCNTTTTTTTTTTTTTCTCACAGGGATGGAGCCAATGTGGTTGAGTTCTAGTGAGAGCCCTCTTCCAGGTTGCAAACTGCCAACTTCTCCTTATATCTTCACATGTAACAGAGCAGAAAAAGGAAGTAAGCTTCCTCCTTTCTCTCCTCAGGGCACTAATCCCATTCATGAAGGATCCACCCTCATGACCTTGCCTAATCGTAATCACCTTCCAAAGGCCCTGTCACACTGAGGGGTAATGTTTCAATATACAGAGGGTGCCAAAAAAATGTATACATATTTTAAGAAAAGAAAAAACTATTAAAATTATGCTGATGGTAACCACTTTGAGCACCTTTTATAATTGCAGAAATCAAATGTGACTTGTATTTATCTTTCGTTATCGGCATATGTTGAGTATCACAATTTTAATACAGTTTTCCTTTCTGAAAATGTGTATACATTTTTTTGGTACCCGCTATATAAATTGGGGGAAGGGAACACAAACATTCAGCCCATAACATTTATATAAAAATCAAATCTCTAGTTTTATTCCTACTGACAGATAAGGAAACTGAGGCATATTGATGTTAAAAGAAACTTATCCAAGATAACACAATGAATGTGTGAAGAAACCTGAGGGCTTTTCACCACTATATATCACTGCTTATCCCTGCCAAGCAGTTTAGTTTGATTTTAATGGAATAGAAGGGATAGTGAGGATCAGAGTAAAAATAATCCAACTGTTCATTTTGGGGATGATAATTCTCATAAACCATATTCTACTTTCAATCTAGCTTGCACTCTATTAAATTAATTGAAATAAAAATGGCCCAGCTTGAATTGTATCAGCTATATACAATGTCAGAGGGGTAGTAGATTGGGGGAGGGGGATTATCACTTTGTGAGGAGTGTAAATGTCTAACTATTACATTGTTTTGTACATCTGAAACTAATTTAAAAAAAAAACTCAAAAGAAAAAAAAAAGGGGGCCAGCTTGTATAACTCAGTTTTTTTACTGTATTTTTCCAAGTCAGGAAAGTGTTAATGCAAATCATTTATAAGTTATTCATAATTAAAGAATGAAAAGTGAATTAATACCATACATCTTCAACCTCATTTAAGAAAAATTCTCTTTAATCGCTTCTTGAAGCTTCTTTTTGTTGGAGAATTTTTTTTGTCTAGCAGAGGAACAGACATTTTGATGAACAAGAGTGTTTAATATTTTATTTGGAATTTGCCAACTTTCAATAAGAAATTATCACTTTTGAAGAAAGCTTGTTCCTGTAACATGTTTAGGTGTGTTAA
>NW_017733241.1:71154-73794 GCF_001890085.2 Hipposideros armiger
TGGGGATCCAGGTTATAAACTCCCCAAGTCCCTAAGAGCAAGGTTTTTGCATTGTGATGGAGCAAGTGGATGGGCATGTTTAGGATTATTTCACAGTCTTATAGAGGGATGAGAAACGTCTTGTTTGGAATCCAAACTGAAAACTGATCCCACCCCTAGTAAACGTGTTCTCCGTGAAACTTTTTCTTCTTTTTTGAACACTGTCCGATGCTTCCTTACCTCTTTCTCTTCTTCTTGGCCACCACCACCACTGTCATTTTAAGCAAGGACTAGAAGCTTAATAGGGGACTTGGTATTTATATGCCTCTTGCCTAATATTGTCACTGCACCAAGAGGTCAGCATATACTCGTATACATGAGGGATTTCATCTCAGAAGCCTACTACTGTTTTTATTTTGTCAAGATCATCAATGTCTACCCAAGCAGTGATATTATCACATCCAGAGTCCTTCGCCCCTTTCTGACAAGAAAGACCTGCAAACACCGATATATAGAGCTTCAGACTAGCCCATTTTACCTAAACAACTGCATTAAGGATGCCTGACAGCCACAAGGAAGGGCAGGGGGTGGGGGAGGGAAGAAACAAACGTGCCATGGTTCTGGAGGCTACAGTGCACCACTGCGCTGAGAGCAAGGCCATGTTGACCATGTTCTATGAATGGTATTCACACACCTCTCTGCTTAGTCATTGTCATGCTTATCCTTGTTCCCTTAGTTTTGGGGTCTGTTTGGGACTGAAAAGTAGTTTTTAAACAGTAAACAAAAATATCAGAGACCATCGAACTTCTCTCAAAGGCGTTAACATTTTTCTCATGTCAAAGATCTCGAATGGGTATGTTATCTTGCTTTCCTGAAGGCAATCACTTGAGCACTAAAATTATGTCCTCTCACAACTGTACTCCAGCAATATAGCCTCTATAAATAGTGCAGGAAATTAAAAAAAAAAAAAACTTATGTTTTCTGCCCTTTCGTTTCTTCGGACCAACTTTAGGCCAAAGATGGTAGAGAGAAAATTGCTAGAGACAGAACTTCTAAAAACGTGAAATAAATGTATTGCATCTAGACCTCTTGACTCTTTCTTCAAGCTAATTCTCTCAACTAAGCCTTGACACATTCAAAGTACAATTCCTGGTTATGTAAACCTAGAAGCTGCCAAAACAGCCTGGCAAGCTAATTCCTTAACCATAGTGGTCTCTGGATTTTATTGGACTATAACCTCCTTGAAGGCAGAGACCTTGTCTGTTTTTAATTTATTTCCAGTGTCTAAAAAGAGAAATTATTCCAAAATAAGTGAGCAATAAATACTCAAGTGAATGGACGAAAAAGGATGAAAATTGTATAGTTCATTTTAATGTTGCTTCCCCAAGTTTCTTAAAGGGTTTGTTTGAGAGTTTTGAACATCCATGGCAATACTGTTATTGACTGAAAGAGCATGGCTTTGAAAATAGCAGCTCAGTGGGGCAGCTAGACCCTTTTTCTCGTCTTTGCATAAGTCATGTACTTTCATTAATATTCAATATAGACATACATAATTATCGCCAATGCTGCTGAGGTGTTGAGGCAATTAAACATGGAAAGAATCTATCCTCAAAGTANTTTTTTTTGTTGAAATGACAAAAATATTTTCTAAGCACAATTTATTTGGTCAAGAATTTATTTTGTAGGCTTTTCCCTAGTTTGTATGTCTCATGTAATAAGAAAGACTGCCACATAGAAACCACGCCTTAGATAAAAATTCTGTAACATAATCTGCTTCCACAATTTTGTCCATATTGGTCACCAAAATCCTGAATTTAATAGTCATGTTGTTTCCATATAGATCTCCATATTTCTATGTAACAATAAAAAAGAAAACATTTACCTGGAGACAAAACTATAGATCAAGAGTATAAAAACCATCTCTTCAGCATGACTGAATTTACAATCTAGAAATATAATAATAAAGTTTACTGTAAATATTTTCATACACTATATAATAAACATATTTCTTCCATATTCTCACTCAGTGTCCTGCTATATTTACTTTGCATATAAGAAAGAAACAATCCTTTCTCACCATTTCTCCCTTGTACCTGAAAGATGCATGTGTTCTTCCCATCTGGGAATGAAAATTCCAACCTAGGTATCAGATTTTTAGGTCACTCCCGGATTGGGATACTACATAATTTATCATGCCAACCATGTCACTATTGAAAGTGAAAAGGATGATTATTTATCTACACAAGGCATCAGGTGAAAATCAGGGTGCCTTATGCAAATCAGCATGTATAGTCACATTACTTTTATATAATATAAACTTCAATTCTTGCCCAATTACTCTCCCCCATTCCACCAGCTCAAACCTGTTTCAGGAAGCCTACAGAGAGAAGGGATCATGGGAAGCTCTTTTTCCTTTCTTTCTTTCTTCTTTCTCTACCTCCTTCTCCAATTATGTGATGCTGCTTTGGTAGAGTCTAAGGTGGGATATAGCAGAAAGATAGGTAAGGTAAGGAAAAAAGTCTTACTTGATTGATAGTTATAATATGGTTTTGGTACTCTTTAGGCAAAGCAGAGGTCCAAAGCAGACTTTTTTGATTCCACAGTAGAAACTTTGATCAAACTTAGTTTTAAATTCTAGCTCCAGAAATTATATCCTTGTTT
>NW_017733241.1:78394-79207 GCF_001890085.2 Hipposideros armiger
TGGTTTCACTATTTCATAGTCTGCCTGGTGTAAGCGATCCAGCACTTTGCTTCGGCTGTGGAAGTGCTTGCCATTGACTGTTTGCTTGTTGTTCTTGGCTTTTAGGGCCACCCAGTCTATGGTATTTTGTTATGGCAGCCTAAGCGCACTAATAGAGCATTACTGTATCTTATGGCCTGAGCCCCAGGGACACATGTCAGAGACCCATGAAAGCACTCAAGCAGCAACAAGAAACTTATTGAAGATGTTGCTATATATGAAAAGGACATGTGCAAATTAATGTACACATAGTGTCTAGTTCAGTAATTGTCACATAATGGGTGCCTGGCAAATGATAGCTTAAAACCCAAAAATGCAGTGTGGCCAAGAGACTTGATCTGATCATCTTTTATCTAACTATAGACTCCTAATGGCTCTAGTGTCATGCCCATTGCTCATAGGTAGCCACTTACTGCTTGAGAGCTCCTCCCATGGAGTTTAATTAAGGATTTGTTTTTGTATTGTTCAAAGGGCAGCTTCTGATAATTTCTCTTTATCCAAACATTTCTGAGAAAATTATATTCTGAAAATATCAGACTGGGCAGTATTGTAAGACTCTTGATCTATATTGAATCTTTTGTTTTTATATCTGTGTTTTCTGCAGTGTTTTATCAGCAATAGTGGTTTTAAACATTTTGGAGTCAGGGGGGTCCCGTGAGAAGTTGATAAAAGCTATAAACCTTTTTAGTAGAAAATGTAAATTGATACATACAATATTTTGGCTATCATTTCAAATGATCCTATAGTCCCTGAAGCCCAATAGTTGGGGATCCA
>NW_017733241.1:81887-83475 GCF_001890085.2 Hipposideros armiger
AATTTGTTCTAGGTCAGGCATCAAATATATGACCACAAACCAGCAGAACTAAAAATGATTCACATAGAAAGAAATCTTCAGGTGAAGTGGTTATCCTTTTTTTAATTAAATGAGTTTATTTTTTAACACATTCAATATTCTCAGTGATAAAAAATGCATGGCTTTGAAAGAGTAATATGCTTTCTTTATGTGGCATAGTTTCTGCAGGGAAAAATACGTTTTGGTCTCAATCATGTCATGGAAGAAAAATAAGGAAGGAAATGAAAAAGTGAATTCAAGCCAAAAGCTGCATGAGCTAACCACTGATGTGAACTCAAAGTGATCCCCACAGCTTGTGAAGTTCAAAGGCAGCAGCAGAGATATGCATGAATACATTAAACAACCTCACTCTCCACAACCTGGGGGACATATTCTGTTTCTCTATTTGAGCAGCAAAGGTCATCCTGAACTTACTCATCATTTCACGTTCACAATAGCTTTGGAACTTATGCCATCCTACCAGTAATTGTGCATAATTCTTCCCACAAGAATTCATGTGAAAGAAGAAGTCATTAAATTGAGATGAGATTAAGGTCAACCGCATCACAATGGCAGAAAGAAAAATTACAATTTTAAAGCAAAGTTATTTTCAAGGTACACAATAACAATAGGAAAAGACAAGAGGCCAGGGAAACTGGGCTCTAGTTTGAGAATGTGCCAACTTGTGTGACTTTCAAGGAGTCACATAGCATTTCCGGGCTGTAATTCTCTTATGTATATAGCATATGAGTTGGATCGGGTATCTGCTAAGTCTCTTTCCATCAGCAGTATTTCTATTTGTAAATATAAGTCCAGTACCAGCTTTTTTATTGTCTTTTTTTGGAAGCTATAAGAGGGACAAGCAAATCCCATTAGATCCTTTACCTGACCTGAGGTTTAGTTCAAGAAAGAGGGACTTCATGTCACAAAGAATTATTTCATGCTTCTGCAGAAGAAAATGCTTCAGAGAGGCACTAAAATTTTCCTTAATAAAAACAAAATGTTTTTATTATATTTCCCTCATGTTCCCATTGATATTTCAAAGACCACTAACATTCTCTATTTGGTTAAAAAAGTAAAAGAGGCACTAAAAATACAAGTGTTACCTGGGAGTACAAATATGCTAGACCAATTTTTTTAAATGATTTTTTTATCTCACAACTCTTTTACACTCTTAGAAATTTTTGATGGCTCCAAAGACTTTTGTTTATGTAGACTATATGCATAGATGCAGTGTTAAAAATTAAAACTAAGGCAATTTAAAAATATTTCTTAATGTGTTTTAAAACAATAACAACAAGCCTGTTAGATATTAGCTTACATAGCATATTTTATGAGAAGTGTATATATTTCTTCAAACAAAAAATTGTTGAAAAGGGTGGCATTTTTTTACATTTTGTAAAAGTCTTTAGTGTCTGGTTCAATAGATTACAACTGCATTCTCATATTTATTTTTGTATTCAAACTCTTTTGATGTGTTGTTATGGTTGAAGTAGTTGAAGAAAAGTTGACCTTTTCACATATAGTTGGAAAAGGAAGGAGGATTTTAATAGTCTTTTCAGGTAATCAG
>NW_017733241.1:83915-84732 GCF_001890085.2 Hipposideros armiger
TGAAATATTGGTTTGCTAAATTATAAAGATCTTCCAAATTTAATATACAATATCAGAACATCATATTCACTAATATCACCACCAATCTCATCAGTAAAAACCTTTAAGTATTGAGAAACTGTCAAGCTCTCAGGTGTTGAGACAATTTTTCAAAAACTAATTTTTTACTTGAAACCTTGAACTTTATCATTGACAATAAAACTGTTTGGTTCACTCTGTTCATTTTCAAAAAAAAAATATCTGTCAAATGCTCAAGTGTGAATAACCATCATTTAATCAATTATTCTTTCAAGTAAAAATGTAACTCTAATAAAAAAGCAGCTAGTTCAGCTCACAACTTAATCACACAAGAGCTTATTCTAAAGACAACCATTCTCCTTGGTATGCAACAGAATCTTTATGCTAACTTCCCATTTTGTCACACAGAATGTTAAAAAGACTTGCCCTCAAGGATCGAAACATAATAAAATAAGTAATGTTTGTTTTTCATCAAGAACATTCTTAAATGAAACCTTTTTTTAATAGCCAATTTTTGGCAGTAAAATGTACAGTGGGTACTAGTACATTTTGGTGTCAATGCTTTGATTGACATTAAGATGTCAGCTGTTTTAGCTATTATTGCTATTACACCATTGCTGCAGATAAAACGTGATAAAAAAGGCAAATGAACTATAAAAATCGTTTTGACCCTATGGATCCTTAAAATGATCTGAGGGACCCGTGATCCTGGAGTTCTATGATGAAAGTTTGCAAACCACTCCACAAGATTAACACTGTCAGATAGACATAATTTGTCAGGTTACCCTGAGCAGGAGAC
>NW_017733241.1:86817-89414 GCF_001890085.2 Hipposideros armiger
CCATTCTGTTCCTGCTGCTGGTGCAGATAATGACAGGGACTAGAGCTATTATAACTTTGATTTGTGTGCTATAATCAGTGTTCCCATTCACTGGTCTTGGAGTTCCACAGAGCAGGAACTGTTCCTAGGGGAGGACTGAGCTGTTTCTGGTAAAGAATAGCAGTATCCTGGGATGGGGTAGCTCTGCAAACCTGTCACTAGCACCAGTCCACTGTCCTTATGAAATACTATGATATGAATGGAATACACATTTAAATACTGATAATGAGCTGCTGTTTCTAAGAGGGAAGGGACTCATGGCTGATAATTTAAATTTGATCTATTTGGCCTTCCTCCTTCAGGTTCTTACTTCCAGTCCATTTTTCCATTGCTACTTTTTGAAAAGCAGAGAGAGACAAAAGTGACCTAATTATCTCCACATGTTTTCAATTAAAAATTTAATTATGAGATAATTGTAGATTCACATGCAATTGTGAGAAATAGCAGAGCGAGATCCCATGTGCCCTTCATCCAATGTCCACCCATGGGAAAACTAGCGCAATGGAAAAATGTAAAACAGTGCAATATCCCAGACAGTACAGTGGTCCTGATACAATCCAGATGCTAGACAGTTCCATCACCACAAGGAGCGCTCCTGTTGCATAAAATAGCCCCATATTCTTTCTTACCCCCACACTCTCCTTAACACCTGACAACCACGAATTTGTTCCATTTCTATAGTTTGATCGTTTCAGGAATGATATTTAAATGGAATCACAGGCTGTAACCTTTTGGGATTGGCTGTTTTCACTCAGAAATAAATCTCTGGAGAGCCATCCAGGTGGTTGAGTGTATCAGTAGTGCTTTTGCTTTGTTCCTGAGTAATATTCCACAGAATGGATGGACCAGTTTGATTAACCATTCACCTGTTGAAAGACATCTGGGTTGTTTTCAGTAATTAGCTATTTCAAATAAAGCTACTATAAATCTTTATGTAAAGATTTGGGGATAAATGTAAGTCTTCATTTCTCTGGAGCGAATGCCCAGGAGTCCTCTTGGCCTCCACTGACTCTGAAGTTGGTGGAAGATGTCCTCAACTGCTTCATAGGGTTGAGAGTTCTAGCTCCCCAGGAGGCTTCCACTGGCTGGGGCCAATAAGATGTCTTGTTATTGCTCCTTATGTGGTCTCTACTATTATAACAACTCTACCAACACCGCTAACACATGTGGACGGCTTACCATGTGGTGGGGTGAAAGTCTCAGCTTTCTCTACCCAGCCCTCTCTGACATCACTCCGGAAGGGGAGATGGGTGCTTTGTCACAGCCTGACAAGTGGGAGGCTAGGCTCCCCACTTGTTCTCTGCTGCATGGAAGGAGGCAGAGACACAGTTTTGTTTTTTTGTGTGTGTGATAGACTGGAGTAGACTAGTTATTGTCTATTTCTGTTTGGCTAAGCTTCTTTTCTTATGGTCCTTTGGCTAGAGAGCACAGGCTTGTCAGAGATGTATTTATTTATTGTTTTGTCTGTTGGTGTTCTGGGTTGTTGGTTTCTTCAGCTCAAGTCTGAGATAATGAGGCAAAAAGAAAGCCCAAGTAACTCACTGCCCTATTCTTTGGGTTCTTAGGATTTTTAGGCTCATGGCTGGTCTTCCTTCTTCTCTCCACTTTTCAGAGTCCTCTTATGTCTGTCTTATATATAAATGTATGGTGCTTTAGTTTTACATAATGGGAGGAGTGAGGAAAAAGATGTTTATTTCATCTTTCTAGAAGCAGAAGTCCAGCTCCACATTTTTAAAGAATAAAGCCCACCTTGCTCTATCTGACATTAAAATGTGGCTCAGTTTACATGTTGTATTCTTTCGTTATTCCACCTAACAGAAATCTTTCACTTACCTTTAAAAATAATTCATAATTCCTATTTTTGAACTTTTTTTCTTTTTTTGCTTTTTTGAGCCTTCTTTGTGAAATCCTTTTGCTGCTACTTTTCTATCTACTAAAGCCAAGTTCACTGATGCGTCAAAGCCACCACAACGCCACTTCCCTCAACCACACCACGGCACTCCACATTAACTTCTCACTATTCTTACAGCAGTTGTTACCTGCACTATTCATTTGGTGCTTTCTTACATACTTTGTTGTTTAGTGACTTTGCGTTATTTGGTGACTTTTGTTATTAAATGACTTTACCACCACCTCCTTGACCACAAAGACAAAAATTTTGTATACTAAAAATACTCTCTTAAATCCCTCTTCACTTTCATATAAATGGCACAGTCATTTCTGAACTACTCTGTAAGTATACTTTTAAATATATAGAAGCTTCTTAAATATAAATTTGGAATTTTTAGGATAGGATTAGTAGAATGCACAAAGCTTCTTAATATATATGAACATTAAAAAAATATCCAATAACTACTGCCTTTTAGTTAATGCTTGCATTTTATAGATGAGAATATAAAGCCTTAAATAAAATCAGCTAAAAAAGAAAAAGATCAGGTATTGATAATCAGCTCATATATTATCACCATATATTATCACCTTAACCAAACCAGTAACTAGTGATTGAAATATATGATCAAAGTCTCTTATTATAGCATATTATTAGCCTCTATATATTC
>NW_017733241.1:96775-100676 GCF_001890085.2 Hipposideros armiger
AAAAAGAATGTGCCACTTGCTGAATGCGGGTTATAAGCCAGTCACTGTGCTAAGCTCTGTTCTATTGTAGGTTCCGCAGCCTGGGCTAATAGTGGAATGACGGCAATAACCAACACAGTCTCTGTGAATTCATAATGAGTTTCTAAGTCTTCTCTTGAATATTTTGCTACCTTGAATCTTTTAATAACGAACATGGAACGGACTTTAAATGTATGAATGCTAAAGAGCAAAAAGTAGAATTATGTTGTTGCCAGCTTTTTGAACAGGCTTCTAAAAGCTGAGTTGCCAGATTATACTAAAATGAGTGAAAAGAAAAAGTCCTATGCAATAAGAAACCCTTTTCTGAAACAACATTTTCAAAAGACAAGAGCCCAGGGGGAAAGAAAAAACTTCAAAATAGAAAATTCCTGAGAAAAGCAAAGCTGCCAAACACCATCCTTATTTGTAACATGGAAGGGGGAACAGTGAAATGTTATTTATAATTGCAAGCCGGAGTTATACAGAACGTTCTCCAATCTCCTATTCACATAACCTCAGTTACCCTAGACCTTGAATCATGTTTCTGTGTCCTCCATTGAACCCAGAAAACTGGATGTACTAGAATATTTAGTACTTTGCTTTCTCAAGGTTAGTACCATTAATTCGAGACAAATATTATACTGACAATAGATAGTGCTTGTGTGCTTAGGTAATGTGTCCAGTGCTGCCTAGCTAGTTAGTGGCTAAACCTGGGTTCCAACATAGAAGAGTGAAAGTGGGGTTTTGGTCAGCTCTCTGAAAAATGATGGTTCCTGTGAAAGAGTGATGCCACTGTCTGTAAGGGCTATAAAATAAAAATATATTTCCAGCAGAAAATCTATCAGCTGTTCCTGAGCATTTTTTATCAATTGTGATGCGTTCCAAAATTTAGTGCCAACAACTATTCTCACTGCTCCAAAAGTGTTCTCCTTCAGCCACACTGGACACCAGTCACCATGCTACCTACCACGTGCCCACACCTTGCCTATATTATGCCTTTATTCAAACCCCAAGTGCCGTTTCCTCCCACCCCTGCCAATCTAAAATTCACATGCTGTCCCTTGCAATCCCCTTCGCACCTTCCTTGATCATTCTGGTTCATGTCCCCCTTTCCATAAGTGGCCTATGTCTCCACTGCTGATCCTGAGGCCTAATCACACTATTTGCCTTGCTATTGAAATATTTGTTNGGTACCTCGCTGGGTAACATTTCCCTGCCTCACTTAAGTTTACTTATGTGATATGACTGACCCAATGGAATGTGAGCAAAAATGAAAGGCATCATTCCACAACCTGGCCCACAAAATCCTCCCCTGCATTGGTTTCTTCTCCTTCTGACTGCCTAGAATGTTGACGCCACTCTGACCTTGGAAGTCAGATTGAAGATGGCAGAAATGTCCATTATCCTGGGTCCCTGCATGATTGTATGGAGAAGGACTGCCCCGCCAAGCTGTTCACCTTTCCTGCAGTATTAAAGAAGCAAGAAAACACTTGTATTTAAGTTTTTACACATTTTTGCATCTACTTTTACAGTCAGGGATAAATCCAGTTTTCTATTCTTATATTTTGAAAAATCTTTTTCAGTAAATGCCAATATAACCTTTAGTTAATGAACTGATGGCACAAAAATCCCTGTATTATAAGAAGTCATGATATCCTTAAATTGCCTGTACTTTATGGTTATTCATGTCTAAAACCTCTTAAGATTTTAAAATAATATAATATCACTGAAAATTGGGTGATCTATAATATCCATATTATAATAATAGTCCAACCATGCCCCATAGTGTTTGAATTTCTATGGAGAGAATCACAAGGGGGTAGATTTTTCTGTGCTGAGTCTGGGCAGTGAACCGAGTCTGGTTCTGCTCAGGATCCTCAACCTTCTAGCCGGTCCCTTTTCCTCAAGATCAGCTCACTGATGCCTCACAGCAAATACACCTAAGAGCCTTTCTGAGTCATTTAATGCTCTAAACCCACTCTAATATCCTGAGAAGAAAGTCAACCATCATCTTAACCGATACAAGGAATTTCCATCTTTTCTCCTCTTGCTTCCCAATAAGACTTAAAAACAAACAAATCTCCCAGTTAAGGCATCTCCTCTGAATTTAATAACCTTTACCATCAGTCCTAAATGCTATTTCTCCTTCTACTTCCCAAACCAAGTAGAACTCTATGTCCTGAGGGTCATTTTTCCATTTCTCATAGGCCAGAAAAACAGGGCAAAGAGGGAGTGAAAAAAATGACACAACTTGCTTTCTCCTTTAGTGACCTTTTCCTTAGAAATGGCTCATTAACCAGATAGAGATAAACCAATGCACAAAAATTATCCTAAAGTTTTCAATGTTTAACATCCCTATGAGCTGCAGCATTGGGTCATACTGCCCCCTAAAGGTCTTTCGTGGCACTGCGTGGACTCGCTGGTTTCATGTGTTTCAGACATATTGAAACATTTGCTGAGACACATACCTTGATTTGGAAGATTTGTTTTCTTATTTGCAAATCCTGTTGGGATTGCAAAAGAAGGAATCATGGAAATTCCTGTATTTGTTGAGAGAATAAAAGGCGTTTTCCTAAAATTTCAAGTGAGATTAGAGCTCTGGATAATGCAGAAATCTTATGGGAAAGAACATGAATAGAGTTCTGAGGTGCAGATATGTTTAGATTGGGGATCACTCGTGGTAGTAGGGTCTATGAGAGCTTTCACATAATGCCAGGCACAGAGGAGCTTAAACTATATTGGAAAGAAGGGAGGGGAAAGAGGGACGGAAAGAAAGAAAAGGAAAAAAAACACAGTATGAAGTGGCCAGTGTGATAGGCAAGACATGGTTATTGTGGGGAGCAAGGGTAGAAGGGAACTTATTTCAGGTACAATTAGACTAAGCCTACGCAGCCTGGCCAACACCCTATCCAGCCTGCTCCCTCGGTGGCCATGTCTCACCTCAGCATCTCTTGCCAATCCCTCACTACCCCCACCTCACCCCCCCCCCAATGCTTCCACCCTGCTTCCTAGGTCTACATGCTCTGGGAAAGAGATGATTGTGTTATAAAGGAAAGAACTGTGCCCAATAGCTCTGCTGTGGGATTTGTACCTAAGAGCTGGTACAAGAAAAGCAGAGTTTTATCATGCAAGTCAGAGAGAAAATCCCTGCAGGCATAGCAAAAGGACCAGCAGCTGAGAGGAGGTGGGGCTCAGCCTAGGAAGATGGCAAAAGCTATAGATACCCCAGCAGAGCAGGTAAAAAGCTTCAGACACACCCTCAGATTTATATATTATGTGTGAGCTAGCCCCTTTCCCCCAGGAACTACAGACAGAATGAGCGCTGAGGAATGAAGAAGATTCCAGAAAAAGAAAAACTAAAGTATCTGCAAGCAAGTATATAGTGTCTCAGAGCACCTCTACATTTGGGGTTCTGCTGTGATACATTTACTCTCGGCAGCAAGTGATGCAAGAGGAATTTGAGTTCACAAGTGGAACTTTTGTATGTGATTTTCCTTCTAACTTTTCTTTGTAATATTTAAGTATAGTGAAAAAGTCCCTACTCTCCTTTAATGATATTTAAAATTTCAGAAAAATCTAAATGCAAAGCAATGATAATTATAAAAGGGTATCACTATTTTAATATTAAAGAAAGATTTTATTTTTACTCCCATCAGATAACAGCTGAGTCATAAATTTGAGTCAGTTGCTTGTTACCATATTTTCAATTCTAAGAAAATTTGAAGACAGATCACACTTTCACCTTCAAACTTGTTGTACTGTTATAGCTTCACAGCCCAAAGAGCAGAGGGACAAGACATACAAATGAATATTGGAAAAAGTGGGGAAAATTTGATGTCAAACACCTCCATCTATTTTAGAATAAACTGAGACAAATTTTATC
>NW_017733241.1:101872-103999 GCF_001890085.2 Hipposideros armiger
ATTCATTCATTCATTCAACAATTATCTATTAAATGTGACCCTGGACCAGGAATTGTCCTAAGCTCTGGTAAAACCCTGAAGAAGGCAGTGCCCCTATTCTTGCAAATTCTGTTGATGGGAAAAGAAAATTAAAAAGCAAAACAAACTATGAAATATATAATATGCTACTGTAATGAATGCATAAAGGAAAATAAAGTGGGGGAAGCAAATAGATACCTGTGAGAAAAGTTGGGATAGAGGGGCTGGCATGTTGGCATCTCTGATGGGTGACTTCCAAACAGAAATCGGAATGAACTAAATCAGTAATGAGCCATGAGAATCCCAGAACATTTCAGGCAGGGACTGGCAACGTATAAACCAGTGCAGGTGGAGTGGAGTGAAAAACGGGAGACCAGTAAGATAGGCAGCCCAAGGCCAGATCACGCGGGATACTATAAACTCTTATAAAGATTTGGGATTACATCCTGACTGATATTTGTGATATACAATTGAGCTACCTATAAATACCATACCTTATAGGCACACAAAGAAATAATAAAACACGAACAAGTGCCACCAACCTTGTTAACTGCATGCCTTACCCCAAATATTTGTGACTCTGTCATGTGTGTATTTCAGTTACCTAAACTGTTATTAAGCTAGATTTCCTCTTTATAATTCATATTACTAAAAAGGTAGGGTTTTATTTTCATTCAACATATAAGTTTCTAATATTGAATATAACTTGTTAAACAACACATGTTTCCTCTCATGCCAACTGCCTTTATAGTTCTGAGGTCTCATGGCATACTTCCTAGAACATAAACACCAGAATAGAGATCAAATATAATAGACCCCCCCACAAAAAAAAGACTACGAGTATGTAGAGCTACATATAAGACACTTGATCTTCACCCTTCTCACTCCCAATTCTTGGTCAGTCTAGTAAACTACGTATTTAAAACTCATCATGAATCAGATTCATTTATAATATACCCATATTATTCAAGTGCTTATACAATAAAGTTGCTTTTGGGAAATCTTTGCCCAAATCAGGAAAACTCTCCATTTTTTTTTAACCAGGCCCTATTAACTGAATCTTTTCAAGAGCATTAAAATAAATATTCATAACTCAAAAAGATATAATTCAATCAGGGTGTAATCTTTTTTTCCCCTAAATTTCTACTAAATTCATATAATACATCATGTGATAATGGTATATCACTCATAAATTTCTCAGTCATTTTCTGGTGAGGCTTCTTAGTTTAATTTCAAAATTCTAAACAGATGAGGTATTCTTAGCTTAGAGAAGGTGCAAGAAAAAAGAGGTGTTTCCATGGCCACCTTCCATTGAGCAGACACGTGACAATTCCCCAAAGTGAGGTAGAAACTTGACCTTTTGCCCCCTTTCTTTTATAACCTAAACAGGATCACTTCTAATTATAACTTGTCTTATTTCCTTGGGGCATTTAGTGACAATCTTCTTCTATATATTAAGAAGTAATTACCAGGCATACTTTTACAGAGAGGAAAACAATAAGAAATTCTCAGATTATTTCAAACTTCCATTTCCTTATCTTGTAAAGTCGATGTTTTCTCAATGGAATGTAACCTCAAGGCCTTACACACTATGCCATGAAGCAAAAGTAAGAGTTTGATAAATCCTTCTTTCCCAAATGAAGCAAACATCGTCACATGGCCAACATTCAAGAGTCTTGGTTTACAAGACAGATTTATTCAAAGAGCCCCCGGGTTTAGTGAGTCAAATCTCTCCCAAAACCCACCCACACTCGTACCTTTAGAATTTCACAATTTTTACCAAATGGTCTTTCTTTCCTCCTATTAAATTTAAGCTCATCTGGAAAATCTTACAAAATGGTAACACTTTCCATATGCAAACATCTCTACGTCTAAGATACGTTTTATCTTCAAATCATTTTTATGTGCAGCAAACAAAAACTAAAACTCAATAGAACTTTAATTCACATGAAATAGACTCTTGCCTGGCTATGTGATAAATGCTTTAAGAGTTGTCATTTTTTAAAGTTCATTTTCACTGGCTCTTTGACCCAGAAGAACATGGGATTTTTGAACTTCATCAGACCACCAAGATCAATTTTATATCTGAGTGGAATAAATAGGTTTGTT
>NW_017733241.1:107686-108835 GCF_001890085.2 Hipposideros armiger
AGAAAAGACACAAATCCTGTATGCTATGAGATCCCCCTAAAAACTGTATGCTGTTCTATCATTTCCCTCCAGGACATAGGAGAAGAGGACATTGGGAGACACTTCTCAGTAATCTCTAATCTCATTTTTTTTCTCTTTAACAAGCTCCACTTCTACCTCCCACATTAAAAAACAAACAAACAAAACAACAAAAAAATCTTTTTGAGGAGATCCAACATAGTGGAGAGGGCGGAGTAAATAAATACCATGCCTGCTTCCTTCCATAAACACATTAAAATTACAACTAAATTACAAAGCAATCAACCTGGAGAACAATCTGAAGTCTAGCTTAACAGCAGCTTTATAACTAAGAATATAAAGAAGAAGCCATGTCAAGACTGGTAGAAGGTAGAGATGCAAAACAGGCTGACCTCAAACCTCCATCAGGCGGTTGAGAATCAAGAAGGATATCTCTGCCATGGAGTTTTCTTCCAAAGGAGCAAGGGACCCCAGCCCCTCACCAGGATGCCCAGCCCAGCGTACTGGTGCTGGGAAGAGGAGCCCCAACAACACCCAGCTATAAAAAACAGTGGAGTTTCTGACCATCCAGGTCAGATGGAAGGCTGCAGGAAACCCAGACATCCCTTAAAAGGCCCACACACAGATTCCCTCACTCCCAGGCACTCACCCTGGGCTCCAGCTAAGGGTGGATGACTCAGGGGGCATCAGAAGCATACATGAGGTATGTGGCGTCCAGGCTAGGGCTCAAGGAGAGTTGCCATTTTCCCATGTCAAGTACTTCCCCCATGTAGCCAGCAGGTGAGCGCTATCTTTTCTGCATTGAGATCCTCCCCCACTGAGCAAAATCTGAATCTGATTGGCCTTTGTGTGCTCGGGGAGTTTGGCTGAGTAGCTCCAGGCTCAGCACTAGCACAAAACCGGAATCTAATTTAACCTGGTAACCACAGCTCTTCCCAATCTAGTGACTCCCTGAGACCTTGCCTCACACAACTCACTGCAGAAGGAGAAGTCTTTATCAGTAGTTAAACCTTAAGGTAACCAGCAAGTGGCAGCAGGCCTCAGGGCATCCTCGCATTTTGCAGAGCTACCCTAGGCCTGGTACTGTTGGCAGCTGTTTTCAGTTGGCAGCGCGGCCGCTCCCACGTGCCT
>NW_017733241.1:110917-111806 GCF_001890085.2 Hipposideros armiger
GGGGTTGGGGATTTGGATGAAAAAAGGGAAAGGGATTAAATACAAATTTGTTGTTACACAGTAGTTACGGAATGTAAAGTAAAGCATAGGAAATATAGTCAATGATATGGTAATAACTATGTGTAGTGCCAGGTGGATACTGAACTAGTCAGGGGGATCACTTCTTAAATTATATAAATATCTAACCAATATGCTATATACCTGAAATTAATATAAAATGATATTGAATGTCAACTATAATTGAAAAATTCAAAAAGGGGGGAATAGGTGAAGGGGAATAAGAAGTCCATATTTCCAGGTATAAAAGAAATAAGTCATGGGGATGTAATGCACAACACAGGGAAGATAGCCAAATTGTGATAGCATAGTACAGTGTCAGATGGTTTCTGAACTTATCATGGTGATCACTTCTTTAGGTATATTATTGTTGAATAACTATGGTGCACATCTGAAACTAATATAAAGTAATACTGAATGTCAACTATAATTGAAAAAATAAAAATAAATTTAAAGAAAGAAAGATAGGAAGAAAGAAAGAAAAAGAAAGAAAGAAAGAAAAAGAAAGTAAGAAAGAAAGAAAGATAGATGAAGAAAGAAATGGCCTTTTCTGTTAATGTGGTGAGAATAAAAGTATTTACTTCTGGAAATAACCTCTGTTCTTTTCCACTCTGTAGTTAGCTGATTAAAACCTACCCTCAGCATCCTTTAGATTTTGCTTTTGCTAATCAATGCTAAAGTTTTCAAGTTCAAAGCTGAGTGTTGACTTTTTTTGTTGTGGTCCTTTATGTATGAAATGACAAGCCTACACTGAAAGCAGTACACATAAAAAGCCATTAATGAAGCCTGAGTGATAGGGAAAGGGACAGTAGTAAAGGCATTGAAAAACACA
>NW_017733241.1:116079-117062 GCF_001890085.2 Hipposideros armiger
AGTTTGGCTGGCAAAAAGAGAGATTTTAGGAAAGCTTTTAAAAATAAAACAGAAAAACAAGTAACAGAAAACTATTAGCGTAGGAAGAGGGGAGAGAGAGCTGAAAGATCAATCCACGATGTCTAATTTCTAAATAAGGAAGGTTGTAGAAAGAAAGAATAGAAAATAAAGGAAGAAATTATCAGAAGCACAATTAAAGATAGTTTTCCAAAAGTGAAGGACATGAATCTTGATTGAAAGCATACCAAGTTTCAAGACAAAAAATGAAATTATACACACGCCAATGCATATCATTATAAAGTTCAGAATATCAGGAATAAAGCCATTCTTCCTAAAATCTTTAAAAAAAAATAGAAACAAAAGTTTTTCAACAACAAAGTCAGGTAACAGAAGACATTAGTATAATTCCTTCAAATACGTAAATGTTCCTTATTTAAAAATCATAATACAGGCTATTTTATTGAATTGTGAGACTTTTTTACACCCAAGGACTAACAATATTTACATCATGCACTTCCTTTTAAGCAGTTCTTGGAGGTAACAGTTGCCAGATGGCAGAATAGAAGTCTTGTACCATCCTTCCTCGTGCGGACATACCAATTCCACAGCAGTGCACAGATCAATGCCTTTTATGATAAATCCAGAAACTAGTTAAGAGGCTCTTGCCCCACGGACAGATGTAAAACCAACCACATCAAAACTGATAGGAAAATTAGAGACATCTTCTCATTATAATCCTCACCTCTGACACAGTGCCACATGATCAGGAGAAAACCTTCAGTTCTTAGCTTCTCCCTGAAGAGGGATAGAGTTGGATTGCTTACACAACTCTCAACTTTTGCAGGTGCTCCCTGAGGGACTGGGTTTTGTCTTGCTGTCTAGGAGCACTGACAGAGCTTGGCATACACTAGACCCCTGGGGACTACAGAGAAGAAAGGCTGCAGTTTGAACTAGTGCATGGACACTCACTATAGTTTGTCCCC
>NW_017733242.1:0-1082 GCF_001890085.2 Hipposideros armiger
TTACCCTAATAAGACAGGTCAGTTAATATAACAAATAGGTAATTAGAAATTCCCAGGTCGGATGAGCAAAGATAAACATATCTCCAAGGTCTCTGCTCTCAGCTGTGGCCAAATGGTCACAGCCTTAAAGATACTTAACTCCAGACCAGAGACATCAATCACACACTAAGGCAACTGGAATACCATTATCTCTACTCCCCAGCCTGGACCCACTATGGACACAGCCTTACAGATAATTTTACACAGATGATCCCTACATTCCAAGGCAACTAGACTATTTCTCTTAGAAAAGCATATTCCTCCAGGATAAAATGTTAACATAATCGGACCTCTCCAAACAGGCACCAACTTTCTCCCCAGATAGGCTAGAAAAAACATATATACAGAGGCTTCCTCCCTAGTCTGTGGGCGTTCCAGTTTCAGATGCCCCCTCTCTTTGGGAGAGCTGTACCTCTTTGCTCTAATAAACTGCTCTTTTCTGCAAACTTTGCCTCTCTGATCCATGTTTCCATTCTTTGATGTTACGAGACCATGAATCCCGGACACACAAACAATTCATCCTACATCACTAGCACAGTGGTTAGACCATAGGAGGTCCTCAGTCTGTATCTGTAAATATATGGTGAGAACCAAGGTGGATCAGCAGGACTTAGAGGCTAAGAAAGAGAAGGCTCACCCTCTGTAACTAGGTCAAGACTCTAAGAAGAGAGTTTAAAAGAAGCTTCGATGTTTCTTCTGTCATCCAGTTCATCTCACCAAGTTAGGAAGGAGAAGCAATTAAATAACTCCATGGGTACTGTCTTTCAGGACCTTGCAAATAATGACAGAAAGGGGGGTGAGAGTCTCTACAAGAAAGGGAAACTTCCATCATCTCAATTATGTTTTCAGTATAAAGTCCAAATCAAAGGCAAATTTTAAATTTTACCTTCAGAAAGACTAAAGAATTAATTACTTTGTAATACCTTGGTTCTTACATGTGAAAGGAACATTATACCTTTCCAAATGTCTATTTTTATATACTTGAATTGCTCATGAACACACCATAGATAACAGGCATGATGTTTTTCTCTGGCTTGACCAAT
>NW_017733242.1:1629-3621 GCF_001890085.2 Hipposideros armiger
GTAATACTTACAAAGTATTATTTTGGGCCTTTTATATATCATACATTTAAACCTTACAACAAACCTGTGAGAAATCACTGACCCCAAGTCACAGAGAGGTTCAGTAACATAGGCAAGATGACCAGCTGCAAATGGCACTCAATTTTGAACCCAAGACTTGTCTGATTCCAAAGCTATGCTTGAGAGGGAAAGTAAAGACTCAAAATGATCAGTTTTACAAAGTATGGACAAATTGTGCAGAAGGACTTCTACCAATCTTAACTGTATGGGAGGACCTGAACACAGGTGTGCATACTAGGAAGGAGAGATTCATGGATCGCTCACATTAGTTCTCCTGTTAAGGGGTGTTCCTGCAAAGTTACATAAACAGACACACAGACAGACAGACAGACAGACAGACAGACACACACACACACACACACACACACCATCAAGCTGACAGCAGTCTTCTATATCTAGGAAGTTATGAGAGCATGGGCCGCTCCCCCACCAAATATATAGGTCATTTTTAAGGATTTTAAACGTTGCACACCTAAACAGTGCCCCTTTGATTGGCATGGATAAATGGACAAGATCCTCCTATAAGGGACAGCAATAAATACACTCAGAAGCTATTCATTTCCGCTAACACTCTGAACCAAATTGTGCATGAGAGGCCATTGATAATCTTCTGAAAAGAAATCTTTAAATTAGATTGTTTTTTTGTTTTTTTGGTTTTTTAAAAAGATTTTATTTGGGAATTGGGGAGGGGAACAGACAAGTTACTGTCCTTTTGTTCTTCAGTCTAGTTGTGGAGGACTCACTGGCCCATGTTGGTATTATCATGGCGCTCTTCCCGGGTGAGGCAGTTGCTCACTGGCCATTGGATGGCCACTTACAGCGGTTCACGAAAGCGCACGCCAGCCTACACCATTGCTGGTGACTCACGGTAGCCCAGCTCCAGGTTGAGCTGTTGTTCACCATCTTTAACTGTAGAGGGTGCAGCATCACTGGCCCTCAAGTGGGATCTGAACCGCAGCCCTGCTGCTCAGAGCTGGCGTCCCAAGCCAACTCTTAACCGATGCACCACTCGGCTGGCCCTTTTTTTTTCCTAATATTTCACTAGGTTTGAGGAAAAGCCAGCCAAACAACTCCACCAACATAGCAATAATTCTGCCCAGATAGTCTTGTATACAAAAGAGCCAACAACTCAGGGACAAGAATAATGAAACTGCCAAACAAGATGGATGCAATGGCAGCATGAAGCAGTGTGATAACTGACTGAAGAGCAGAATGAGGGTTATGCTACAGAGGCCAGTAAACCAAAGGCGGCTTGTTGGGACTAAGCTCTAAACATTAAGATCAGGTCACATGAGAAAAAAACAGGAAACGGCTTTGAAAAAGCGGATGTCTTTCGGAAGGCTTCATTTCATTTATGGAATCTCATAGGTACACACCTTCTTTCAAATTTTTCTATCTGTCCAGTATGAAAGAGCAGAAAAGGCAGAGAACAATACCCTCAAAAAAAAAAAGGTAATAGCAGTTATCAGAATTTTAAATGGAATCATTACTCTACTGGATAGCAACAATTCTATAAATGGGCATATTTCCAGAATCTTGACATTCATTTTATGTCCAGAGTTCACAATTTTTCCCAGTTACAATAATATTTCCAGGGAGCTCTTATCTTCCTGCCTATATGTTATCTTAGATTTTAAATTCCTAGAGGCAATGATACATTTTACACTTAATTTTATGTAATCAGCAGCACTTGCTGTTAAATAACAACTCGTTGTCTTTATAAACTAGATTGCATATTTCAGTAGACTTTTTCTATTATATCATTTTATTTGACTCTCATTGTCTTATGAGGATGAGTAGGATGACACTGTTCCAATTTTACAAATAAAGCTTAAAAAGAATACATAGTTTCTCAAGAACACACAGCTAATCCGCAGGAGGATTGAGTCAAGACCTGGAACCTCCTGATTTAAGAATAAATGAACTGGGCCA
>NW_017733242.1:5251-9034 GCF_001890085.2 Hipposideros armiger
CGCAACCCACAGGTTGAGAACCGCTGCTCTAGCCGATATTTATTATTTTATTTTTCTAGCATGTCTCATAACTCCTGAAGCTCTTGGGGAGCGGAGCTGCTCTTGTATCCCCATCCCTCCCTCCAAACATTGTTCTAACCAGGATCTTCTAACCATAGTACCCACACCCTCAGCCACAGGGAAATGAGTATGTGAGGCCAACTAAATATTTTCCCAGGAATTTTTCAAACTGGAAATGTTAAAAAGAGATAGACCTTTACTCGTGAAAAGCTGAGAAATGTAAAGGTCAGGAACTATGTGAAGACTTGTTTCTCGAAAATGGAGGAATAAAGCTAGCACCCACAGAGAAGCAGATATGGTTAATAAACATGAATTGACCGAAATATAATTTTCATGCAGATTAATTGCTATCCATTTTTAAATATACATAATTATATTTAAACAATTATGACTTGATTGATAGGCTGAGGCCTGCATGAGTATATTTTATGTAAGAAAATACATTTAATACTAAGATTTATTTAGGACTTGAGCATTGTCCATAGTTTACTTCAGAATGCCAATGATAACTTAATGATACCACATATTAGTATGTAGCTAAAATAAAAAATTCTTATAAATGGTCCTAAAGATAAGAAATTATAACATTTTTTCTGGATTATAGATATCTTTGAGAAACTGATGAAAGTTATCAATGCTCTTGAGGCAAAAGAAATGCACATTCAGTTGACAATTTCTGAAGAATCACAGGTGCCTCTGAAGCCCATTCACCAACCTCTTAGAAATCTCTGGCCTTAAAGAGTCTTATTTCTATTGTGTTTTCCACATCTGCTACACCAGCCTACCTGCATATGTAAAAATGAATAAGATAAGCTCACATTTGTGAGAATTGCCATTTATTTACTTTCCAGGTCAGAGATGGTAGACAATAAAATAGATGAGAGAATTCTAAATGGAAATTAAGAATCAAGGAAAACCTTAACAGAATTATAAAAATATTTATCTCCTCTGTCTCCGGTTTTTGTTTGGTTTAGTTTTGCTTTATTTGTTGCTGTTGGTGGAAGTGGTTGCTTGCTTGTTTTTCTTATGATTTCTTAGTATATTTACTCTGCCTAATGGAAAATGCAAATGCTCTTATAATTTTTCTCAGGTTTCCTCATGAGCTTTGTCGGATGCAAAGTGCTCGCTTGCCACATTCCAGGTATTTCATATCTGTTGAAGATGAGGAAGTACATTTAAATATCAAATAGGCAATTCAAGATTCAATAGATAGTCTACATATTGAACAGAGATTCAAACTGTTTGTACAACCTGCATCTCATTAGACAATCTGCAGACAATTTCATAGTCTGACATTTAATAATGTATTTTATATTGTATTCTAATGATTATGTGCCTGTTAGTCTTCCTTATCTTACATATAGCCAATTATTTATGGGCAGGTTGCAGGTCTTCTGTGTTCCAGGTAATTTTCACAAGGTGTTTTGGTCAGTATTATTAGCTGCATGTGACAGCAGCAACAACTCACACTGCCTTAGGAAAAATAGGAAAGGAAGTGTTGTTTTCAAAAACTGAAGAGTTCAATGATACTTCTTCCTTCTGATGCAGCTCTATTGAGGGGTTCAAACAAGGATGTCAAGGGTCAATTCTTCCATAGTTTGCACAGCCTTTCTCTGGGTTGGCGTCATCATTTGATGGGCTCTTTCCATGTGTAGCTCTCAGCTCCTCCCGGCTTACATTGACCTCGACTTCTCTTTCCCAATTACACGTTCTTGCACATTCCTGGAATTGAGCGCCATGTACCTAACAAGTAATAAACTCATCTCTGAACAAATAGGTATCAACTCTACACAAATTATATCAGTTAAGAACTGAGAAGAGATACTTGCCCAAAGAAAAATCAAAGTGTGATTATCAAAAGAATGGAAATTATCAGAAGAAAATTGGGTGCTGGACAGAAGAAAGCAACATATACCCAGTACAATAGGTTTATTAGCTCTAAGTACATAGCAAACACTCCTTGGCTAATACAGCATCGTCTCTCATTCAAGACTGAAGATAAAGAATCATTTTGTGTCTGTCTCACACAGGGCCCATTTGACTCCAAGGCATAAACACCCACTCAATATAGTGCAAGTAAAAATTGATTTTACTTCATTCTCAAGCAGCCTCACCGCAAGAAATACAGCAAGGTCTCTAAAAAACCAAAATGTTCTAGGCAGCTTTGTATGCATGTGAGGGTATTGGAGCAGGGGCTATAAGGTGGGAGGGAAAGCATGTCTTTTATATTCTATGATTCTTTGTCCATTTGTGTGCCTCTTTCGCTCTCAATCAGACTGTCACTTAAGCTATTTATTCCAAGATTTACATATGGCCTCATCTAGGACATCCAGAAATAGAGAACTTAATGCCAGGATGCACAGGGACTTCTAGCTCAGCTACCCACAAAAATCTCGGTTCTCTAGTCCAGATCTCATGTCAGGCACCCACGCCTGGCCCCCTAGATGAGTCGGTTGTCTGAAGTACAGATAGGAGTGGAGGGAGGGGCTGAGGATGAAGGTTGCAGAGCTGAAAGCACTCCTCGTTCTAGAACTAGGGGCATGGCAGGTCCCCTGAAGGTGGTTGTGGTGGCAAAGAGAAAATTACTGGCATTTTTAATGCAATGTGACACAAAATTTAATTCTGTATTTTACTCCAACTACAANTTTCTATCCTGAAGCTATTATATATACAATGATGTTGATGGGTCCCTGGAGCACTAGCAGGACAATTTTGAAATAATTTACTGGAAAACCAAACCACCAAATAGGCATTAAGCTTTCCATCAACCACAAAACCCCGCTCTCTCTAAAACATAGATGTTTAAAGAATGAGAGTGTGCATATTCTATCTGGGAGAAGGTGAGGCTTTATTTCAGCTATCTGTGTGCCATTAGGTTACGGGAAGTCATGGAAACCCAAATCACGCATGCAGGCCATCTCATGCCTTGAGACTTCTTATGGGAAGAAAGCAGCCATCAAATCAGTCAGCTCAAATCATCCTCCACATTAACAAGGTAGCCGTAGGACCATTTAAAGAAATGACTTTCTGCTCCTATTAGCAGACTGATTATACTCTAGCTTTTTTTCCAGGAGTATACCACCAAACCAGTCTCCCCAAATGGGTATTAAAAGGATATAATTTATTTGCAGTATCTATATTCAAGTCAAGGGTTTTGTTTTGTTTTAAAAAAAAGAAACAAAACACAAGAATTCCCAAAAAACGGAGGCATGACCATTTGCACCTCTTCAGCAAAAGCAATCATCAAGGTAAATATTTACTGTTTGGGTTGTTGAACATAGATGTGTGGACAGAAGCTTAATGTCTATGCAATCTGTTTCCAGTGCATTAGCCATCACACCACAAACAACAAACAAGATTCTTTCTTGTTTAAAATGTGTTCCACATGCTCAGAATCAATCTTGATCAGACTGCAGGATAACTTGGCAGTTCAGAAATGAGACGATTCTGGACTCATTTCAATTAAAAAACAAATTCAGAGACGAAATTCATATGCATTCCACATTTAACAATGCTTCTGAAAGGCGTTTAGAAATCCACCAAGTCAACTCTAAACACAGTCTTGGTCTGCTTTGCCAGACGATATAAAGGCTGCCCTGGGAGCTGTAGCATGCATATCCCTGACCTCTCCCCTTTTTTTTGCTACATTCAACAGAGAGTATACTCATTTACAATGGGAAAATATCCGAACTTCACTATTTAGCATAAAGATCAGATTGATTA
>NW_017733242.1:15366-18493 GCF_001890085.2 Hipposideros armiger
CAATGAAAATAATTTTATGGTTGGGGGTCACCACAACATGAGGAACTGTATTAAGGGGTTGCGGCATTAGGAAGGTTGAGAACAGCTGCTCTAGACTGTTCATTTAACACGTATTTGAGCTCTGAGGATACAAAGGTTAACAAGACACAGCTTCTGCCCCCACGAAGAGCTCCCAGCCTGGCTAGACTGAGAAACCTTTAAAAACAGGCGGTCGGAGCAACCACAGTGAGCCGCAATGGGGGCTGAGAACGAGTTGTTTGTTGAGATCCTAGAAAATAAATGGTCTGCTGCTCAAGTTACTTATCAGAGTTCTAGCAGGAAAGGTCTCCTCCCCGCCCCTGCCTCCCTGGTAAAGCTTCCTTGTGTGAGTACCAATGCTGGGGGACTGAAACGAGGCAGACACGACTATCTAGGCTTGTAGTGAACTAAGATTATGAAACAAGCCTGAGAAAACAGAGAACCTAGGTCATCTGTCCTGTGGAGCCTGACTCAGAGATTCTGAATGGCCACTCTGCCAAACAGTCCAGGTGGGCAGCCTGCGAGCCTGGCTGGTGGCCCCAGGTGGCAGCCTTATCCCCAAGGAGGAATGGTAGCAATCGCGACCTGAACACTAATCAGGAGGGCTCCCTGGTTGCCAGACCCAGTCACTTGCGCTTTGTCTATGGCCACTGTGCTCCTCCCTGCAACAGCGGGAGTGCACAGAGATGGGGGAGTGGCAGTGAGACAGACATGCAAATGAGCAATTAGAATGCTATGTAATATGGAAATACAATTAGTAAGGAAGTAGTTCACCCCCATCCTGAGATAGGATGCTCACAGGAAAACACAGGAGGCTTGTCACATGCTGACACTTAGAGGAGGGTATAGAGATTTTGCGGAGCTGGGAGTTGGCATGTGGAAAGGGGGAAGTAGGGAGAGAGCTTGCATGCTGATGAAAGAGCAGGGTTGGAGGGGGGTCAGAGTATGCAGAGACACACGACAAAAAGGAAGTTAAATCTGGATGGGATAAAGTTTTTTTGTGTGTGCCTGATTAAAGGGTCAGACAGGCCACAGGGCCAAGCAACTCAAATTTTCTCCATAAAAGGACTTGATTTTAATTTTCAGTGGATTACACAACAGGCAGATTTTTTACTTGAAAACTCAGATGTGGCAACAATGATGGAGACGAGGTGTGCTCCTAGGAAAGGCACATGCGACCCAATTGACCAGGGACCCCGCCCAGCCCACTTCACATATTTCCTTCCCAGCCAGACCCTGGAAGGCCCGTGAATATTTTATTCCTGCACTTAGTAATGAAAAGGTAGCCAACTGATTTTAACAGAGGCTATTAAGATCACATGGGCTATATATTCAACACTGTGAGCAAAGAAAGGCTAACAAACTTCCCTAATGCCAGCCAGCATTTTAAAAGCTTGAAAGCTCTTGTTGTCACCTACGCAATGTTCAGTAGTATGTGAAAATGGACCTCTGAAATCCAGCTCTCACTAGCAAATCCCCTTTTACTTTTGTAAAAAGATTTTCAAATCATAGAGCCCATCCCCAGAAAGCCACAGAGATCAATTATTTTATTGTGCTAAGTGCCACTACATAATTCAAATCAAAGCAAATAATGGACTAAAATATCACTTGCCTATGATGACTTTTTTTTTTTTCCAAGATTTTATTGGGGAATCGGGAAAGGGGAACAGACAAGTTGCTGTCCTTTTGTTCTTAAGTCTAGTCGTGGAGGACGTTGCTTCACTGGCCCATGTTGGTATCACCATTGTGCTCTTCCCGGGTGAGGCAATCGGTTACCCATCATTGGTAGGCTGCTCTCAGCGGCTCCCGACAGCTCACATGGCTGCCCACCACTCACGTAGCTCGCGGCAGCCCACTGCAGCCCCACTGCAGCCTACACCATCACAGGCGACTCACAGAAACCAGCTCCAGGTGGAGCGGTTGTTCACCATCTTAGCTGTAGAGGGCGAGCATCACTGGCCTCAATGTGAGATTCGAACCGCATCCCTGCTGCTCAGAGTTGGCGTTCCCAAATGAGCTCTTAATCAGCTGAGCCACTTGGCTGGCCTGCCTATGATGTTTTAATGTACATTAAATACCTAGTTTTGTTTTAACAGGTTAAATAAAAGTTTATGCTATATTTGCAAAGCCATTCAATATGTGTGTCGCTCTGGCATGTGGACTCACTACTTAATGGTGGTTTAGTTTTGCCCCAAGTAAAGTTGAATTTAATAATATTAGCACACTTTATTGCAGTACCCTGAATTAAAATCAAATTAAAATTTTACCCTCAGGTAACTCATACTATAATCTAGAACATCTTACTGAAAGAGATAACTAATAAAAGAACTAGGAGTTAGGTTGATTTGATTTAGCTTTTTTTTTTTTTTTTAGCTGAGTCATCCTGCCACCTGTTGGCAGCTCAGCGGCAGCTCAGCTCAGGCCGGGAATTGAACCGTTGTTACTCAGAGCTCAAACTCTTGGGCAAGCTCTTACCAACTGAGCCACTCGGCCAGCCCTTAGTTTCTTTTTTTAACATACTAATCAGAGCTGTTTTGAGATTTACCAAATTGCATATCTAGGATACATAAAAATGTAGAGCATCTTGAGAAGTTGACATCGCAAAATCCTCGTTAAAATATTGGCCATCGAAAAACATGAACAGATACGTCTCCTGCCATCACAATGAATGAACACAATGTACAAAAAAATGATTAAAAAAGGGACAAATGGGTAATACTTACAAAGTATTATTTTGGGCCTTTTATATATCATACATTTAAACCTTACAACAAACCTGTGAGAAATCACTGACCCCAAGTCACAGAGAGGTTCAGTAACATAGGCAAGATGACCAGCTGCAAATGGCACTCAATTTTGAACCCAAGACTTGTCTGATTCCAAAGCTATGCTTGAGAGGGAAAGTAAAGACTCAAAATGATCAGTTTTACAAAGTATGGACAAATTGTGCAGAAGGACTTCTACCAATCTTAACTGTATGGGAGGACCTGAACACAGGTGTGCATACTAGGAAGGAGAGATTCATGGATCGCTCACATTAGTTCTCCTGTTAAGGGGTGTTCCTGCAAAGTTACATAAACAGACACACAGACAGACAGACAGACAGACA
>NW_017733242.1:26833-31706 GCF_001890085.2 Hipposideros armiger
CACTATCTATATCCTTCTGTTTTCCCTGATAGCACCCAAGTCAAAGCAACTGTCCTATCCAGTTGGGGTAACTCGGTTACCCTAAATGGTTTCCCACAGCTAACTTTGTCCTGCTAGCATCTATCTACTCTCCATACTACATACAGCCAGAGGGATTTTTTTTCTTTCTTTCAAGGAACAGGGTTTGAGGATGATTCCTGAGTAAAGGTTTTACATGGTTTACCTTTGCTCTTAGAATCTAATCTCAAGTTCTTAAAGTACCCTAAGAGCCCAGCATAATCTGCACCCTCTCAATTGCCACTTTTCCTCTCCCTCCCTATGTTGCAGACATACCAGTGTCTTAAACATGCAAAGTCTCATCTGACTGCTTTGCAAATATTGTTTCTACCCTAACCCTCAAGTGCTTTCACAGTAACTCCTACTCATCTCTCAAGACCTAACTTAAATTCCACTGTCTCTGGGAAGGCTTCTCCATGTCCTGGACCAGGCTAAGTGTATGTCCACTTTCCTTCTCCTTTTTCTATCCTATAAGATCCTTTGTACATTCTTGTATATTATCAATCTCTCCTTAACTAGTCTGTGAACTTAAACACTAGCAGAGGCATTGCCTGTAGTGTTGTCTAGCAGCTAGCACAGTGCCTGGCATATGGCAGGAAAGCAATGTATGTAGTATTTCTGGAGAACTCGCTATATTAAAAGATCGTCTAAAGATGGCAGCTGTATTAGTCAAGGTTCTACAGAGAAACAGAACCAATAGAGGAGAGAGAGGGAGAGAGAGAGAGAGACAGAATGATGAATGAGAAAGAGAAGGAGAATGAAAGAGNACTAGCCACAGGTCATTTTCAAAGGATCCTCCATTGCTTGCCAAGTTTTCCATACCTTTTCCAAGGACAGTACTATATCCATGTTAGTATAATATGCTCATCTTTGTATTGAGGGATTGAAAATCATCAAATATTTTTTAATATAGAAAAGAAATCTGGGGCATTAGAGAGGTGAGGTTATTTGCTTTTTGCTCAGTCTCTTAGAACCTTGTTTTTCCCTTTTATTACAAATCAAATCATGTTGTTTGGCAGAGAAAGGTTTGAGCAATATGATATTCTGTCCTTAGTAACTCAAATAACTATTTTTTCCTCTATATTTCTGTGGGAGTAGAAAATACAATGAATACCAGAAATAATTTGTTTTTATCATGAATTCACGAAACAAGGCATGATGGAAATTTATTGTAAGAAAGTGGTAAGTTCTGCAGTTTTAAAATAAAGGTAGAATGCCTTATTTCTAGTGGGTTTATAGAATGCAGTGAGAGTATAAGACATAAACAAAGAGGGGTGAGATTGCCAAGCTAATGGCAACTTATTTCCTTGTTACAGATAATGATAATAACCACTATATGTCTACTTACTGTAAATCACTCTTTAAGTGTTTTCCAGACATTTTATGTAATGCTAAACACCATCTGATCCAAAGACGAATACAATTAGTTGGCAAATCCAAAAGGCATTTCTCGCTCCTTTCTCCCATACTACCTTCAGCTGTAGTGGCTAGAAAAGTGAAATATTCAGTTTTATAGCTTCCTTTGTAGCAAGAAAGGGCCATGAGACAACGTCCTGGCTGATGATATATAAGCAGAAGTTGGTTTAGTGGATTTCTAGGAAGGCTTTTATCTTCGTGATTAAAAAAGATGGTCATGAATCACATGATCCCTCCTCCTTTCTTCCTACATTGCATGCAGATTTGGTGACCAAAGCTGTGGCAGCCATCTTGTTGCCATATGCAAACAGGCCAAGGGAATTGTAGAGATGCCAACCCTGATATTACTGAACCACTAAACCAATTCCAGAATCCATTTACCTCTACATTTCTTGTCACAAAATAGAAAATAATCTCCTTTTTAGGCAAGTATTTCACTACAGTTACTGTTAGGCAAGTTTTCACTACTTCAACTTGTAAACATTCCTGATAGGAATTTCAAATCCCTTTTTTTGTTGTTGTTTTTTTTTTGTTTTTGCCAGATCATTTTCTTTAAATCACTTCAAATAATTTAAAATCCAAAATAAACCCACACATTCAACTGAAAAATGTATAATCTCTAAATCTGAAATATCATAGGTAGATTTTAATTTCTCCTTTGTTTAGCATTAAACAAACTGAAATTTGTCTGCACATAGATATCCAAGTAACTTCAAGCATTAAAGCTGTCTCTTAACTTTATTTCACCCATACATTTTAAAATATGTATGAAATATGCAGTGTTATACTTAACCTAGAAACTAATAGAAGCTACAAGTTCTGACAATTAAGTTTGTGAACTTGTTGCAACAATGTTGCTAACCTTTTTTGATATGAGGATGATTATTCATTATGAATTAGTGCCAACTGGACAGTTAACCATGTTTACTATTTAGAAGTGCTGAAAAGGCTGCATGAAAATGTTAGATGCTCTGAACTTTTCATCAACAATTAATGGCTCTTGCATCATGACAATGCACCAGCTCACACCGCACTGTCTGTGTGGGAGTTTTTAGCCAGTAAACAAATAATTGTTATCGGGACACCTCCCAACTCACCTGATCTGGCTCCCAAAGACTTATTCTTTACCCAAAGATAAAGAAAATATTGAAAGGAAGACGTTTTGATGACATTCAGGATGTCAAGGGTTAATACAACGACAGTTCTGATGGCCATTCCAGACAAAGAGTTCCAAAATTGCTTTGAAGGGTGGACTAGGCGCTGGCATTGGTGCATAACTTCTGCAGGGGAGTACTTCTAAGGTGACCGTAGTCATATTAAGCAATGAGGTATGTAGCACTTTTGCTAGGATGAATATGTGAACTTAACTGCCTCACCTCATATGTGCCATAATTAAAAAACAGACTTAAGTAAATACCCTATACTATCATAAGTATAGGTTAAAAATGTAAATAATTACAGAAATGAAAAATCCATGCAAAATACCCAACACAGCAAGTACATTTTATATTTATTCATCTATCCTCACACCTGTATCCAGAGTCCTCAAGTCTGGGAAAATATTTTATGTATATGCTTGTTATCAAACCCCATGTTCTTCAGCAAGCCCAGTACTGCCTCTGTCCCTGCATTCAATATTGAAGTAAACACTGCATCAGCAATCTCACTAATACATCCCTACATCAATCTTATCCTAGGTTCCAAGTGCTGGTTATAAATTGAACTCAATTCATTGCTGATTTTAGCATAATGAAAAGCAGAATTAATAGATGCGGTTGCCAAAAGGTTTACTTTGCATTTGGCCTTAAGATAGCTACTTTATAAAGGAGCGGGGACCAACACTGACGTTAAAATATAAAACATAGGACTTTTAGAGAGCTTATTTCATGGGAGCAGGCGTTGCATTCATCCTTTTATCACTGAGGGCTCTGTAATCCTAAAACTGCTCCTAATTTAGAGAGCTTTGATTTACAAGAATTATTCACTGTGGATTTTGAATTATGAAAACAACTGCAGTCCCAGAGTTTGGTATCATAGAAAGATGGACACTTACTACCTGAGGCACCTGTGATGATTAACTTCCCATGTTTGAGTCCCTGGGTCTCATCTATAACTCATGAAGAAGTTACAGATTAAATATATCATTTCTGTAAAAGGCTTGGTACGGACCAAGGTATCTGTCAGATGTTCAATAAATGAATTTTATTTTATTAACTTGATTATTATTTGAATATATTATCTTACTTTTTAAAGCATCTTTAGACCAAGTTAGAAGAAGAAATGTCACAATATATCCAGCCAGTTTCATTTACTCAAAAATATGGCCTCAAAAGTAAACCTTNCCAGAAAAGGCATCACCTCCAGTTCCCTGAGATTTGGGGAAGTTGCCTTTGTGGAATTTACACCTCCGAGATCTCCTGTCAGCCTTCATCTCTCTGGAGAAGCAATTTTGCAAAGTACTTAAGGCAATGAATTTAGAATCAGGGGACAGGTTGGATTCTTGCTTCTCCGCTTAATGGCTGTGAGATCAGGCACAGATTACTTATCTCCTCTCAGTCTGTTTCCTCATCTATAAAATGGGCACCTACCTCATGAGCTGTTGTATGGATTAACTGACATAAAGTGTGTAGAGCACTTGCGTGAGTGCTGAAACACACAAAAAAAAATATGCATTCAATAGAAGCCATCGTTGAGGGAAAACATCATTATTAAAAAAATAAATAACTGCAGGGCCATTCCTACTTCTCAGCTTATACTTATGTATTATATGGTAATTATTTTTCCATATCTGTCCTAGCCATCCTCATTGGACATGGAACCCCCTTGAGGGCAGTGATTTTTCTCTCATACTTTCATACTTAATTCAGATCTTGATACCTATTAGCTCTTTCATAATCGCTTACAAATAAAACTGGGCCTAGAAATCCATACAAGTCTATTATTCCTTCTAGGGTGCACAATTACGTAGCTCTCTGTTGTGCTTTATGTAGCTGAAGTATGTAAGATATATTGCCCTCTGAGATCCTCAGTCAAATGCCAGAATAAAAGAGGCAGCTGTCCGCAGGAGAGCAGGCTACGCAGTGTATTTTTTTACTGGTAAAGGAGCGTAAACTCTCAAGGCAAGGACTGAGTTAATGTTATTTCATTTTAAGTATTGACAGTGTTCTTAGCAATCAGTATAGAAGAAAGAAGCTGCAACATTTGTTGAGATATTGCATCAGAAATTTTGGTTCTGGGCTCCAACCCTTGCTGCATCAATTTACATTCTGAAGGTTATCTTCAAAGACAGAAGAGTGAGAAGAGAAAAGTTGAAAATAAAATTTTCTAGGCGTTACTATATCTAAGAATCCTTATATTTTAAAATTGGCTTCACCTTGATAATAGGACTCTGATTATGGTA
>NW_017733242.1:36411-38248 GCF_001890085.2 Hipposideros armiger
AAGGCTCTCTGCCCACTAGGTGAAAACAGCCCTGGGCCAGGGCACAAAGCTTGAAAAGCAGAGCTCTTGCTATAGTTCAGCCTCTGATTGATCCTCAACCCACATGGCTGTACTCAGTAGCCCAGAGTCTAAGCCTCCATCGTGTCTCACCTAGAGCACTGCAGTCATTTCCTGTTCACCTCCTCACTTTAACTGGTGTTCTCCATTAAACTTCCAGAGTGGCATTTCTAAATTATAACACCGATAAGGACTCTCTCTTTGACCAAAGTGGAGTTGGGCTCCTCTGACCCCTCTTCTCCAGGCTCCAACCTTGGGCTCTTTCCTTGGCTTGCTAAATCCAATTTTAGCAAGAATCCTACTGAGTCAGTTTTGTGAGAATCCCCCACCTTGATATCTGATCCAATTCCTCATCCCCACTTTTGGTATCTGATCACCCTTGATATCTTATCACCCTGGCCTGCCTTCAGCGAGAATCCCGTCAAGTTAGTTTAGCCAGGATTTCCCTTACCCCTGATGTTTCCTCTTGGTAATTTTCCATTCACTGACCCTCACCCTGCTCCTTGGCTATAAACACCGCCTTGTCCTTGTGTAGGGAGTTGAGCCTGACCTTTCTCCTCTACTGCAAAACTCCCACTACTTAGTCCCTTCTTGAATGAGGTCTTCCTTATCATCTTTAATAAGTATCACAAAGAGTTTTTCTTCCAAACAGATCTCAGCACAGACACACCCTGACTAAGGATCTCCAATGACTTCCCATCACACTCAGAACACAATGTAAACCCCTTAACCATAGCCCGCATGGCCTGTGCGATGTCATCCTTTCTCTTNGTGCTGGACAACTCTGTTTATGATTTTCTTTTCCTAAGGACCGAGCTATAATTTATTTCAAGACACATAAAAGCCAAGAAAACAGAAGTAGAACTAATAATCATTGTTAGATGGTCCATGGGCTCTCTCTAAATCCTCGCTACCACCTCATACACATGCCCAACAACTCTAATACAAGTCTGCGTTTCATCAGATTTTTTGGAAGTTGTGCAGACATGGCAAATTACAGCAAAGAAAAAATATATATATACACCTGGATACTCAATACACCTTTTTTTCTCAGAATCCAAGGGAAAGAATTGTAAATAAAAAGTCAACTATTTATAAGGGTTCTCTTAAATAATGATCCACAGTCTCTACCTTTGTTTTCTCTGTAAATAACTTCCTCTTTTCTCCATCCTCAAAGATAAGTCTCTTCAATAGCCCTTCAAAGTGCAAATCTTTACCCTCATTTGAAAGAAATGCTCAATCCTGTCATAGAATACATTGCCTTCCCCTATCCCGGCCTCACAGAGAAACCCAATTACACACTCCAGCACATTTCCTGGAGTATTCACATTCTTGAAAACGGCAACAGAGGGCTTCAGTGACACACTGCACAGTGGGAGAGAGGTTTTTTGGGGTTTTTCTTATTTCAATTTTTTTTTAATTAAAGTTTATTGGGGTGACATTGGTTAGTAAACTTGCATAGGTTTCAAGTGTACAATTCTGTAATATATAATCTATATATCACGTTGTGTGCTCACCACCCAAAGTCATTTTGACACTCCAAATCTAGCTGATCTCAATGGCTTTTCATTTTCCCCAAATGCTATGGACTTGAATGTGTCCTTTCAAAAGTCACATGTCAAACACCAATCCCACAATGTGATAATTTTAGGAGGCGTGGCCTTTGCAAGGTAGTTAGGTTCTGAGGCTTAATGCTTCATGAATAGGATTAGTGCCCTGATAAAAATACGCAAGGGAGTTTGCTTTCTCTCTACACCCTCCCATGTGAGGGTGCCATGTG
>NW_017733242.1:42363-43049 GCF_001890085.2 Hipposideros armiger
CATCCAACTCCTCCCGTCAGAAATTCAGTAGCTCCCGTTTCGAAGCACAACCGGCTGTAACTTCTCCCAGGCCCTTGTCCTTTCATAACAGGCTGGAGTCATCTTAACTACCTCATTTTCAGTTGCTACCCACCCATTTTCCTGCTTCTAATCAATTTGCACACCTCACTGCCTTGGGAAGATAACCAGAATCATTCTTGAATGGATGCCTCTTGTGTTTTTCTTTTTACCTAAAACAACTTTCCACGAATGACTCAATCATTATTCTTTCCTTGTATGTTTACAAAAATTAATGCCTAGTTCAAAAATTCACTATTCAATGTTGTGCTATGCTACATTGTTTTCCGAATTTTTTTCTCATTTTGAGTTCTGTGAAGGAAATGAAAATTTCCCCCCTTCCCTTCTTCATTCTTCTGGTTGGTCTAAAAATCAGATTAACAGGGTAAAATAACCAAATTTAATTATGCATGTATATATGGGGCCTTTGTAAGAACATGGGGACGAATCAAGCAATTTTGGTTTATATGCCATCTTTGGCTAAGGAGAAAGGGGGGTAGAGGTTTAGACTTCTAAGTGGAGTGAGGCAATTCACATGGAGATGGAAAAGCAAATGCTTGGTCAACAAATGTTTGCTGGACCATCTTTATCTATGAGACACAGAAGGGACTTTGATTAAATGGGCCTTG
>NW_017733242.1:45864-48895 GCF_001890085.2 Hipposideros armiger
AATATATTGGAGAGATCATAAGGACACACCAGCACCAAATTCACTTTCTTCTGAGGAAATCAAAGTAATTGAGAGAAAACAAAAAGCAATTTTTTGTGATGAGATTTGAACTTATTGAACACTATGTCATTATACCACTTAAAATCCTCACACATGTGATCAGTACTGACTTTTCCCACATTGGGATGCCCTGCACCAGATGGTTAAGCCTTTCACACATCTTGGATTCTAGGACTCTGTAAGAAATAAAAACAGCTTTCCAAGGTTCACTCAATTGTTCAACTGTTAGACTAAACCTTGGAAGCAGATTTTCTGACCCTAGTTTAGGGTCCTGTCCACTTAATTGACCACCTCCCCCCACTGACACCAAAACTACACCTACCATCTTTCTACCCACTATAACCTGGCTTTGGCCTTCCCTAAAGTGATGGGATATTCCAGGTCTCTGGCCATGAATTGCACTCAAAGCTTACCTCTGGGTTAAATCAAGGTCTAGGAGGATAACAAATTTTACAATCCTTAATGAAAAGTCAATTACACAACAGGGCTCTTTAAGAGCTTACTTCATTTGCATTTGTGACATAAAGCTGATGTGCAGTTGAAATGACACAGACAGGTGCTACTGCCACCATTTAATATGAAACCTGTTTATCCATGGTAGTAAACAGGAGCCTATCAGATGCAGAGGCTATCGGTGAGAAGGATCTTACATTACAGAATCCATTGAATATAAAATGTCTCCAAACTTTTCCCAAAATGCATTTTGTTTCATTCATTTGAATGCTATACATTTCTGTTTTGGGTTAAGTTCTAAACTCCACTGTTCAATGTTTGTCCACAGGTTGATATTTTCACTCCTGCTTCTAAGATGTAAGTTTCTGACCACCCTAGGCCTGATAAATATTGGTTCATTACAAATGATTGTCACAGCAATAACCAGAGTTTTGCAAAACCAAGATAGAATAATAAATCCATATAAAATTTAGATAACTTAAAATATCCAATCAAGAATATTTAAGATACAATTCTAAATGCACTACAGTATCAGAGTGATTTAAATGTCTGTATTCACCAGGTGTTTCTTCCTTAATTTATTCATTTACTCAATAGTCACTTGTTGTTCAGAAGCAACATGGTATGGTGAATAGGGCGAGAAATTTGGTATCACATACTCCCGGGCCCATATGTGAGGTACAGTTGCTGACTCAGGAGTTCAAAATGTGAAAAAAAGATCACATCCCTTCCCAGCTTAGGCACACACATATGATTTCTCAGTCTAGAAAGCTGGCAACAATTCTACTACCCTCTGGCATCTTCTCCTTCCTTCTCATCCTTCAGACCTAAGCCCAAATGTCACTCCCAAAAAAAGGAGTGGAGTCTATCCTGATTATCCCTAAGACATACAGTTAGTCTTAATTCCCAATGTCCCATTTATTTCCAAATAGCAATGGTACTTATTGCTATTTATATAATCTGTGTGCATGTGTGCATGCGTGTGTGTATCTTCCTCCACTGTTAGACTGTAAGGAGGCTGGAAACACATTGTTATTGCTACTAATATCCCCAGTTCCTTGTCTAATGCCTAGCACTTAGTAAACGCTCAAACATATTTGTTCAATAAATGAATGCAGCTACAGTGTTGAACAATAACACATCTTTCACTTACAAAAATATCCTGAAGTAAAAAAACAAACATTAGACAAAGTAAGAAACCATTGTTCAATTAAAATTGAGGTAGCATCAGATGTGTAAAAGATGCTAAACACATTTACTTAGGAATGAAGAAATAGCTATAATTTAATGAGCACTATATCAAGGAATGTTCAAAGCACTTCATGAACAAAGATGGCAGAGAGAAAAAAATTTTTTTCTAACTAGACAGACAGGGGAAACCTGAGGTTACCTGGAGTTGCTGACATTCTGATCTAGGACCTGAAAATAACTATAATATTTTCAGAAGCTGAAAGGGTAGGAGAGTATTCCACGATACAGGGCTTATAGTAAACAGACTTATATTTTCCACAGAATATTTGTCAAAGATAGAAAGAAATGCCAAACAGGGGGGAAAGAAGANTCTACAAACATAAAAATATTAGAATAGAAAAAATAAATCCCTCCAAACACGTACACTTCCCATCTTCATGATTCACCTACTGAATCATTTCCATCAGCGTATAAATCAGTAGCGACGCCAACGCCTGGACCCCACATCACCTCCGGCTCCATTTGCTGGATCCTCTTTATGGCAAGGCTGCTCAAAAAAGTCTCCTTTCTGGATTCATTATTTTACTCCCATGTTTTTCTTCAACCCATTCCAAAATAACATTTTGTTTTTTGCATACTATTAAACTAGGCTTGTCAAGGTAATCAATTATCTCCCATTTTGCCAAATCCCGTGAATAATTCTAAGTTCACATTTGACTGAACCTGTTAGCAGCATCCAACATAGGTGATCACTCTCTCCTTCTTGAAATATAATACATGCCCAACCTGGCTCTTAGGGTACCACACTGTCCTGAGATTTCTCCTACCTCACTAACTGCTCCCTCTCACCTTTCTTACTGGTTTCTTCTTTCTTCTGATCTTATCCCGTTTCTCTTTTCAATCTACATTCATTCACTAGCCACACATTCAACTTTAAATATCATCTATACACTTACACTCAAACATATATCCACTTGTACCTTTTCATCTGCGCTCCAGAGTCATATATTACTTCTTATTAAACATCATCTCTTACATATCTAATAGGTATTTCATGTTTAACATGTCTGAAACAAAACCCTCTAATAAAATGTGCCTTCTTTAAAATCTCCCAATTTCCTCCTCCCTAATGCTCCCCCATCTCAGTGAGTGGCAACACTTCTCACCTAGTCATTTAGGTCAAAAGCCTTGGAGACATTTTTGACTTCTGTCTTTTCTTGAACGCACACATCTAATCTATTAGCAACTCCTATTGATTAAACTTTTGACGCTTTTGCTGAATCCATTCTCTTCTTACCACCTCCATCACCACAGCATTGGTAGAAGC
>NW_017733242.1:53555-54575 GCF_001890085.2 Hipposideros armiger
TAGAATAGCCAATTAAACAACAAGCCAAAGGAAAGTAACAGTCAATGTTTTACTCACTTATTGCCATCGTTTAAGAGCCTAAACCAGAGAAAACACTGACTCCCTTCTGTTCTATTTTTCACTGTGGAACGGTGTTTGTGGAGGGCCAGATGGATTGGCTCAGACAGAGGGAGCTTTCTCAATGTGGAGAGGGCCCACCCACAAAAAGTTCCTGCAGTGTTTCGGACCTGGTGGCTAGAAGGAGGATATAGGAAAGAGCTAAGAATAGAAAAGCACTGGATGCTGACTCAGAGTAGAGAAAATGTGTCTTCAAGGGACCCTCCCCCAAGTAAGGACGGTTGGGCAGGTGTGTCAGAGGGAGGCCCTGATAAAAAGGCTTTCAAATGCAGGTGCTTAGGCTAGGAATACAGGCATGGGTAAAGAGGATGGATGGTCAGAAGGGCCCGAGTCCTTGACCACAGCTTCCTTCAGACTATGCACCAAGTCTGGTGTGGGGAAGTTGGCTTTTCCACGTGCAGCTTGGCAAGTAAAGTCTTTGTAAGTGCCTATGGGTGGTCCTGAAAAGCCACATTTAGTTCCTGCTTTGTTTTGTTTCATTTGTTTTTTTAATCAGGATCTCCTCAAGGACTTGAACACATCTTTTTTGGGAGTGGGGTGGGAGGACACAAGAGAAACTCCTGAGGCTGCATGCAGTCAAGGCAACATGATGCTATCATGGGCTTTACCTCCAGGAATCCCACTGAAAGCTCACAGTGAAGATCTAAAAATTCTCTCAGCTCTGGCAGACAAAGGAGGAATAATCGATGTGACATACACCCAGAGCCTTCCCTATAACACAGGCCTTCTGTCTGGAGAAAAAGACTTTCCGAGAACCCCCTCCTAGCTGAGGGGAGGTGATTCTTCTTACTCCAGGCTGCCCTCGGGCCTTCCTGTCTAAGAGGAAAGAATTCTAGTCAACAGGGCTCAGGGCTTCAAGGAAATGCACTGGGAATGATGCAGCCAAGAAAGGCAGTAGAGGAC
>NW_017733242.1:55676-83094 GCF_001890085.2 Hipposideros armiger
CGGTGGCCAAAACTGGAACAATCTGAGCAACAAAAATAAAGAAATATTTATTGTAACCCAAACCATAAAATTCATATTCATAAGTCCACACTGATATTAATAAAATATTGAATAAATAAATAGAGAACAGACAAATCTGTTCAGAAGAATTCCACATTGTTTGTGTAAATACTGCCCCCTCCAGGAGTCTGAGCATAACTCCCCACTCCTTAAGTAGGGACTGCTCATAGTGGCTTTTTGCCCAAGAGAAAAGAGGGAAAAAGAATGACTTCATAGCAAAGGAACCTAACAGACACTGACTCCACCGGGTGATCAAGGTAAATATCAAGTGATAACTCATGTTGATAGGATGGGATGAGAATCAAAGTTTGTCTCTTTGTTCTTCTTCCCAGAAACACATTATTCCAGGTGAACCCTAGGAAAAACATCAGAAAAATCCCAACTGAGGGTTTGTTACAATGCATCTGACCAGTACTCAAAACTTTCAAGGAAACTGAAAACAAGGAGAGCCTGAGAAACTTTAACTGGCAAAGGACCTAAGGAGACATAACGGCTAATGTGGCATCCTGGATGGGACCCTGGAACAACAAAAAGTCATAAGATTAAAATGAGAGGAATCTGAATACGGTATGGGCTTTACTTAATAAGAATGGATCAATACTGCTTAATGAATTTTGACAAATATATGATCCTTATATACGAGTAAGGTATTAATAACAGGAAACAGTTTGAGGTAAATGAGAATTCTATGCTATCTTCACAATTTTGCTATAAATCTAAAACAATTCTAAACTTAAAAGATTATTTGAAAAATAATTAAATATTTTTAGTGACCACTCATGAATAAGATCCTACATATATTATTCAAAATCCTCCCTCTATAACACTCCCAAATAGGTATGGAAGAAAGAAACACTTAATAAAACTCATATAAAGATAGGGATACCAAAGCAATTGTTCCTCAAAGCCAAATTCTTATCTTCATTATTTCACTCACGAAAATGTTCCACCATATTCCTGAGAGCCAGAGAAAGGCTTTGTCTTGACAGGAAAGGTGAAAGAGAGACAGCAGGGATCACACACTTAAATTAAAAAATGTGCACCCCTTTACTTTTATACTGGCCTTACGTGATATGTTTCTGGGTATATTTTCTGTCTTCTTTTGAGACAGAATTACTCAAAGCATAGCCCAAGTCCATGGCAGATGCAGAGATCATTCTAGGTGGAACATTATATGAAACAGATGAATGTGATAGGCTTATCTTAAGGATATGGCCTAAAATCTAATTTCAAAGCAGCCGTGAAGAGAGAGGTAGCAGGGATAAAATCATCTACAGAAAATTAAATAAAGAAAAAAGGGCTCTGTGAGAATCCCTTTGCTCCTTCAGACCCAAGAATTCCTCCAAGAACTTATTTTTTCTATTTTACCTTTGACTTATCACACATAGTGTTAATTTAGACACAAATAATATGGAAAAAGGGGGCAGATGGAACTCAGATGGTTGAAGACTGGGGAAGATGGCTCTGCGGGATTCTGGTAAATAGTCTTAATTTTATTAGTCGTAACAGTGATCCCTTTAACTAACTAGGAAAAATTTTTTTTGAAAGACAACCTACTTTTCGACTGGCTTTGGTGCCTCCTACCAAGTGCTGCACATAATAAGAAATGCATTAGTAAAAAGGAAAATTAAATCACACATCACACCCCTTGAAGAGTAGGGAGTGAATTTCTATGGTCATTCACAAATTCAATCCTTCACTCAACAAATATTTATTGAATATTGGCTATGTAGCAAACATGGTTCTGTCGGCCCATTTAGATGCTGCAGTGACCAGCCCCCCCCTCCAAAAAAAAATCTGGACATTTTCATTTTTAGCAGGCTATTCTGATAACTGTGATGGTCCTCCAGATTTAGGAAGCACTGGTCTGTGCTACATGGAGATTTAGTTGCATGTCCATTAACGCCACCCTCTTGGAACACGTATTTTTCATGTAGGAGAAGGCAGATGACCAACAAATCACCAAATAAATATATGGTATGACAAACAATAAGTACTACACAGAAAAATAAATCATGGTAGTACCAATTTAGGGCAGGGGGTGTTACTTTTTATCCAGTAACCAGGAAATGCCCACTAATAAGGTGGCATTTGAATAACGTCAGAAAAAAGGGGAGGTAGGGAGTCATAAGCTACCTGGGGAAAGAGTGTTACAGGAAGAGAGAGAAGGGAAGACCCTGGAGCAGGAGCGTAAATGGAATGTTTAAGGAACAGCAAGGAGACCAGGCTGGGAAACTGAGCCAAAGGGAGAAGAGTAAGTAATGAGGTTCAAGTAGGGGAGGAGCTGATCTTGAAAGCCTATTGGTCCATTTAAATGTCTGCATGAAATGGGAGGCCAATTGATGATTTTGAAGAGAAGGGCATGATCTCACTTACGTTTTTGTTTGTTTGTTTTTAAATTATTCCGCCTACTATGTTGAGTGTAGACCATAGGAGGAGCAAGTGTGGAAACAGGGAGACTAGTCACATGACCAAGGCCATTATGTGGGCAAAAAAAATGGGCAGGTTGAACTAAGGTGATCATAATGAAAGTGGTTGAGAAATGAATCAATTCTGCATGGATTTTGATAGAACCAGCATGATTTCCTGACAGTTTGGAAGTAAACTTTGGGAAAAAATAGAAGAATAAAGAATAACTACAATTTGGGTTGCTGTCTGGTTTATTTCTTTGTTTTTTGTTTTGCTTTTGTTTGTTTGGTCTGAGCAACTGGAAGAGAAATGTTTCCATGTATTAAAATAAGGAAGACTCTTGGAAGAGCACTGCTGGGGAGCAAAGGCCAGAAATCAGAGTACAGTTTGGGGCATACCATATTAAGTTTGATAAGTTTGCAACACAATGAAGTGAAAATGACAAGGAGACATTTGAATCTATGAGTCTGCAGTTCAGGGAAGAGGGTCAAGGTTGGACCAAGTCATTTTGGAAGTGCTAATATTGAGAAGGTATTAAACCCATAAGATATGATGGAATCACAAAGTGAGAGATTGTGGATAAAGAAAAGGCATCGTCTGTGGGTATAGTCCTGAGGCATCCCAAACAAGTTAGGGAAATGAGAGAAGGAACTACCCAAGACTGAGAAAAAGTACCCAGAGATACAGAAAAATGATCAAGAAAGAATGGTGTCTCCAAAGCTAGGATGAGAAGTAGGGGATGAGCACCTGTGTCAAATGATCTGAATGGTCACATACGAATTCAGGATTGGTCATTAGATGAGCAAAAGGAAAGTCAGTGATGACTTTGACAAGCACAATGTTGATGGAATGAGGGAGAAATGCCAAGAGAGAATGGGAAGAGAGGGATTGGTAGCAGATAAAACAGACAGTTTTTGTAGAAGCTTTGTAATAGGGGAGCTAAGAAAGAGGATGGAAGCTAGAGGAGAAAGTACAACCAAGAGGTTTGTTTGTTTTTGGGGTTTTTTTTAATGGATAATATTCCATCATACTATTATGCTCATAAAAGATATATATAGTGAGGAAACTGATTACAGGAGGGAGAACTTCTAGAATGATCTTCTTGAAAAAGCACAGGAAGGAAATAGGATCCAGTGGAACAGGGGAAATGTTGGCCTTGAGCAGGAGAACAAACAGTTTTTCCATAGCAACAGAAGCGAACGCAGGACAAGTGGATACAAATGCACAGAGGCTCATACATGTGGTAGCACTGAATAGTACCCCACACCAGACCTCAAAAACCCTAAAAGTCAACTTTCCACTTGACATGAAGGAAAGATGGGTCATTATTCTGTTTTTCCATCAATAGCCTTTTGGCCTTTTTTGGAGGATTCTAATTGGATCCAAGCTCTGAATGAACATAATTTTACAAAGGTGCTCTAACTCAATTAGCTGGAAAGGAAAAGTACCAAAAAGCAATATTCAGTAATGTAGTCAATCAAAACTATCTTGTCTTCAAATGTTCTCTAATCATGAAGGAAGGAGGGAGCAGAGTTGGAAAGCTTTTTTCCACTTGAATATACTCCTCATACTATTTTTAATGTTAGCCATATGACTAATAATAACATAACTCAACAATATATAATTTCCTCTGACTATCATTGGTCCTAGCTCTAGGATGAGGCAATTGATTGTGGCCTTTGTCAAAGGCGCCATATCTCTTTCAACCTTCTCATACAATTTGACTTAGAAGTCCCTGGGTTATGGTAAATTTGATATCTAAATGGTATTTTAAAAGCCTGTATAAAATATATAATACACTTAAATGGTGCACATATGGATGGCATCCAAATGGTGATTAGCTCTGCCTGCTGCTCCACTTTAGGCCCAAGTCCCTGGAACGCTGAAGCATTAGTTCTTGGATCGGGGTCAGACATGATCAACATCCAAAATAAATCAATACTATAGGAAAAGGTGAACAAGACCGGCCAGTAAGCCCTTGAGAACAACTTGTGTTTGCATTTCTCATTCTGATGAGCTAACAAAAAATACAGAATAATGAAGACTACACTCTGAAACTTCAAGCTGATCTTCCCATAGACCACAAGCGCAGGCAGCATAGTCCCCATATTCAAAGGCTTAAGATTAGCATCTCTAAATGCAAAAATACCTTAGCTCTATTTGAAAAGATATGATATTTACATATAAAGCCAGTAATTTTTCACACCTGATCCAAAAATTATGGCTGAACCAAAACCTGCAATTATTTTATTTCCACTAGCTGTTAGGAATCAGTCATCCTTCTGTTTCTTATATGAATGTGATATTGCTTCTTTCTCTTTCCAGATTAGCAGACCCAGAGTCACCCTAAAAGCAGACCAATTCTTTTTGGCAATACAGAATTCAATTGTTTAACTTCCAAATACTTAAAGCTCTTATAAATTGGACCTAAACTTTACCCATCATGTAGTTACCTATCCTTCACTATGGCTAAGCGAGAATAAAAAATAACTTAGCTCTGAAAAGAAGAAATGCCATTATGTAATATGCAAAAGTGTCACCTTTTGGTACATTACTTGCTGAGTCATTAATATAAATACACAAATCTGCACAAAGTACATGTCGTTGGAAAAAAACAGGAAATATCTGGAAGAAATGCAAGCACTTGACAATTTGGAGAGAGGTTGTCTTAAAGGACAAGTCGATCTTTTCAAGTGAAATAATCTGCAAGAATCATTAATATTTATCCAATTATTTAGGACACAGTTTTTCTTTTTCACTGAAGGCATCATGGGAATACCTGTAGTAGCCCTGTTAGTGGTTACAATACCACTTCTGTTTACCTAAATAAGCATATCTCTCAGTTTAGATATGTGCCCGCATCCACATACCAACACTAAAAACCAAATGTGCAGGGCAGGTTTCATAACATTAACCGATTTATTTTTATTAACCTCCATAGGTATAAGAAAAAAAAAACATTTTAGCATTTTTAAATACCTGTGTCATAAGGAACTGCAGCAGAAAAAAACTGGAAATATAATTAGACACAATATAATTAGCTGATATATAATTCCACATTAATATAGTAATATAAATATGTAGATGTTTCTAATCGTAATTTTGTACCTTGGGGACCAAATCGGGATTTTCTAACTTTTTTCCTAAATAGAAATTTCATGTGTGAGTCAGAGCTGAAACTCAAAAGAAAGTAAGGATGGAAATGAGTCAAGAAATCTTTTAAAAATGCTATTTTAAAAAGTGCCTAATTTTCTTATCCATATTAATAGAAAGCAGTTCTGTCTCCATAGTAGTAGCTAATACTATAAATACAAAGCTAACAGCATAAGTCAAAAGCCTTTCACTAATTCTAGAAGCATTTCTTCAGGGTTCAGACCGCCTTTCCTCACCCCTCATGTCCTGTCTGTTTGGAGAGTACATGGAGGGGACAGAACTCTCAGCACTGATCACACATCAGAACAAGGCCTGTCTATTTGGAGTCCAGCTTTTCCACCAGGAGGAGCTCGGCCCCACAGCTCCTGAGAAATGCATGGCTTAGAGTTCATTATTTATGATGTATGTGTTCCTATAAAGGCAATTCAGAAAGCAGGATAAATTGGAATGCTTTGGAGTTACCATTTGTGGTACGGATACTGACAGCAGCATGGAATGTCCATCGCAGGGAACCGTGGTGATTAGTCACACATGGCATAAAAGGGAGCAGCAAGATACTGCTTAACAGCTACCAAAATGTTAACACACCTCCTTTCCTCTTGCTTTCTACTCTATGCTCCAATATGGCTACAGCCTGTAGATCCTCAATCGATGACATATTCAATAATTCTGTAGACTCAAATAAATGCAGGCAGTATTTTGTATGACTGTATTGCCTCCTCATTAATCAGGAATGCATTAAAATTTGTTTTTTATAAAAATTTTAATGGCAACATAGTGGAGTTGGGAAAAGATGACACTTATGATGGAGCACTAGAGCCTACCCCAAATCCCCAAACACCTATGGATTGCAACCCTGCCATTTTTCAGGCTCCCTTGCTATGATATGGGGATGGAAGCTGCTTACAAACAAGCACTATGAAGTCCTGATTGAAAGAATGCGGATACAAGTTTACAGCACACGGTCAAGGGCAGCATGCACTTTCCAGTCTATCACTCACACACTCCTCCCCTTAAGGCCACAGGGAATCAGGCAATGGCATCTGTGAGCTAACGAGTTCGCTAGTGATTGTCTTTGGGACTGAGTTAAATCTCAAAGCAGAATTTAAACAAGCGTGTATCAGAGCAGTACAGTCCTTTTTAGTCTTTCACTTGCATTTGTTGCAGCAGAAGCAGAGACCCACCTTATCACCTTTCCATCCCACTCCTGGTGGCCACATTGTAAACCAGAGTGCACATCTAATTGACTCATTTACTCTCAGGGGGGAAAGAAAAAAATGTACAGTCTACTTTCAATGGTACAAGTTTCTGTTTTGCTTTTTTGTTTTGGTTTGTTTTCCTTGCTCATTGAGGCAAAGCTCAGCAATCAAAAGGAAAAAAAAAAAGGAGGAGGAAATAAAAGAGGAGGGGGAGGAAGGAAGAAAGAGAGAGATGGAGGGAGGGAGGTGGGGGGGAGAAAGGGGGGAGAGAAAGAGAGAGAGAGGAAATGAAAAGAAAAGAAAAAAGAGAAGAGAAGAGAAGAGAAGAGAAGAGAAGAGAAGAGAAGAGAAGAGAAGAGAAGAGAAGAGAAGAGAAGAGAAGAGAAGAGAAGAGAAGAGAAAACCTGTGGAGTACAAGGTCCAGTTCCTTCTCTGAGAAACTTTTACTGTAGAAAGCCTCCAATTACCCTTCTTTAAACTATTCACTAGATTAACAGGTTTGTTCCATTCCCTTTGATAAACCCACTAAGCTAATCTTCACAGCGGGATGAACTCACAGGCATCTTTCTAGCACTCTCTCCCATGATGGGCCCATCAGTTGGGTTGTACTTGTACCAGACGTCAGTTTTGTTTGTTTGTTCCTACCCTGCTTCTACCAGCTGAATTTGCTAACGTACTTAAAGCATTTAATGAACTATTGTGTAAACCACTGAAATGAGTTCAAAAAGAATGACAGTACTTTTCTGTAAAAACCAAGTTGAATATTTTGAAAAGATGTTCTTAACAGGACCATTATCAAAAATTGCTATTGAATTAGGTGTAAATGAAATGAGGGATCATAAGAACCTACATAGAGTCTGGAAGTAGGCAGCTTCAAAAATATTTTTAAATTCTGGCTCTTTTTACAGGAAAGGGACCTGGAAATACAATATGAAACACAGAGCCTCATGAATGTAATTTAGTCAAGAAAAAAAGATACAGAACTCCAATCAGTGGAGTTCCCCTCAAAGAAAGGCTTCAGATGATGTTAGTGGGACTGGCAGATGAATATATATTGTAATGTTTACATTAAAAAAAAAAAGGTTGATGTTAAGTGTGTGTTTGTTTTGTTGTTTTTATGTTTTTTTATGATTCCCTCCCAAAATGACTCTTCCAATTGACCACTGCTCATGGTTCCTAGCTGCCTCGGGTAAGAGGTCTGCTTCTGTTTTTCTAATCCTAACCACATTTCACTTTTGCCTGTGACTCGGCTTCCCCCAAGTACCTATTAAGAAATCTCCCTGTAGCATGACTTAAAATGTGGCCAAGGAAAAAGATAGCAAGTCTTTGCATTCTAACGGTGAGTAGTGATAAGGAATCCTATCAACCTGCATGAATTCAGATTTCATTCTGGCTTCAATTTACTTCCAACCCTGTTATCATCCTGTGACATTTTGCACTACTGGAGGGAGAGGGTGGCTAAGTCATTGGTGCAGATGTAATTTATGGCAATTTAGACTGCATCAAGAAGTTAATAACTTTGGAATAATGCATGTGCCTCATACTGAGTTTAATCAGGGTTTATTAAAAGACGGGTTACTTATACCTTTTTGCCCTTCATGTATCCTTATTTAAAAACAAGTTTACCAGGAATTAAATGAAAGCTCTCCTAATGCTCTTAATATTCTCTGAATTATAAGCTTTTTATAAAAATGACTTGTTAGAATATAAGTAGTTAAAAAAGATTCCATAGTTCCCCTTCATCACTCCTCAGGTACATTATCACCAAGAAGCACATTTCTCTTTACTCTCAAATCGTAAAAAATGATACTGTTGTGAAGCCTCTGGGACTCTTCACTAAACATGAATATTCAGTACCGAGAACAGAAGCTTCAGCACATTCAATTAAATGTAACCTTAAGAAGCGCTTATCATTTTTTAGTTATTTGCATCTCCCCCACCCCCCACTTCCCTTCCCAACTGTGGAAGATGACTGGGCATCCCTACACACTCAGCATAAATTTCATATATCGCAGGGCAAAGGTAAGAGGGTGCTTCCACTGGGATTCCAGGGTGAGGCTTTTGGGTCCGTCACAGGTAACAACCATGCCACCACCCATCTGTCAGTATCACAGGAGATAAAGTTATCACTGACGGGCCGCCCAATGCTATTCAAGTCCTGTAAGAGTAAGTGTGTGTTAAGCATTCTCAAGTAGGATTGTTGGGTTGCAAGTATCAGAAATCCAACTGAAGCTAGTTTCAGCATCAGCAGAAATATATTCTCATATTTAACCTAGAAGTTACAGGGGAGTGGACTGGCCTCAGGTACAGATGACTGAGGAGTTTAAAGTCATCGTGCCTCTCCTGCCTTCCCTCATCTCTGCCAGACAGCCCCCACTGCATCAAGGCAGAGATGATGTGTGTGGTCCTCAGGGCCCGCAGAGTCAGCATAAAGAGCATCCCGAGTGTCCATGCCAGCCTCTTGACTGTGCCGTCCCTATTTGGGTTACGCGCTCATGCTCTTGGCAGGGAACTCAGGGCCAAATAACTAAGAATGCTTCCAGGATTTCAGGATATGGTAAAAAAAGAAAAGAAAGGAATAGAAAAAAAAAAAAAAAGAACACAGTTCCCAAAAAGAACAGAAGCAAAAAATAAAGTAGCCACTGTCCACAAAATATCCTTTAAAAGAGCCAACAGGAGTAACAGGCAAGGAGCATATATGTGGAGCAATGGAAAGCATACAAGATTTCGAGCCATGGTTCTGTCTTTGAACACTGTTCCTACCACCTACAAACAGTGAGTGCCTAAGTCACTCATCTCTAATCCTCTTTTCCCACCTGCAAATCACGTCTTAGCTTGCAAAGTTATTTCAAGAATTAGATATCCTCTTTGTAAAGCACCTAGCATGGGGCCTGCCAGATAATACATGTTCAGTAAAGAGCAGTTCTTATTATCCGGATGAGGCAAAGGAGCTGACATTCATTCCCAACCTCAGCCAAAAAGCAGCACAGAGTAGAAAAGAAAAAATAGGAAGTTTACTCTCTCTAACAAGGAGGAAATAAAAGACCACACTGGTTTGAAATAGTTCAAATAAAAATTAGCATAGCCTTATAAAATAGCAATTATATTTAATAGAAGTATCAATGTATTTTTATAGGATGAACTATTATAGCAGCTCATTTACAAACCAAGCATGTGCCCACAGTGTGTCATTGCAATAAATATGTGACAAATTTTTTGTCTCAATATTCACATTGATATTCAATACACACTGAATAATTAGCACAATTCAAAAATGGGCCAAATGTGTTTCCAAAAACGGAACGAAGAGAAGGCAGCAGCAAAGGCTAATGGGAGAGAAGGGAACGGAAGACTATTTAGTGTTTGAAACCCCATCTTTGGTTCTCACACTAACCTCCTCTGTGCCTTGCCTTCCAGTCCAATAACTTAGTGCTCTCTGCATCTGCGAATAAGGAAGCTTCTGGGCCCCAATCCCCTCCAAAATATAGTTTGTGTTTGAGAACATGGTAGGAAAAAGGAAGAAGGTTTATTTCAACCCTTAAATTTCACCTCACCTCCCAGAACAATTTTATTAAATGAGCTATTAATAAATACACACCTATCCTTCTTATGAGTTGCGTTGTATGTTAATTGGCTTTTAATGTATAAGAACAAATCTAGTAAATAGGTACATTTCAAAGTTAATGTAGGAATTCAAATCCACAGGATCACAGACGTATAGAGCCAGAGGTGATCCTAGAACTGAGCTGGTCTAACCTCTTCATTTTAGATGAGGAGAATCAGAACCAAGATCATATTTTCTAGGCCTGAGCTTCTATTCTATTCCACTTGAGCAAGAGATCTGGAAACGTTTACAAGTTATTTGTAAAGCATCTTTAGTTCTCTCAACTAACTATGAAGAAAAGAATACAAATAAGAAAAAAGAAAGATGTAAGAGGAAGGACTGAACACAGATGGTCCCAATTGGAGTCTCAAACTGGCTGAAAAGATGTCCTTGAGATGGGAGACAGGGGAAAGCCATTGACCACAGAGAAGAATGGAATAGCAGAAGAGGAATGAGAGTTTCAGAGAATTTTCACTTAATAATCTCTACATCCCACAAAGATAGCACATGACTCTCAACAAAGAAAAAAGGCAGGCCGATGTATGTCAGAGAGCACACGAAGCACTGGAATTCAATGAAAATGTTCACTTGACTGACCAATGTAAAATTACTAAATCAGCAACTGATAAGGAAAATGTTAAATAAAATATCACACCATACAACTGCTTTGAGTAACTACAAGACAATTCTGAACAAAAAGAAGAATATTAGTAGGCAATATATGCTAAATGCCTAGAAGTCAGCAAACCAATTGTGTTTAACGATAGGAAAAAAAATGTTTTAATCTTAAATAAACAGCTTATGTAAACTTATCTTTATGTTCCTGAGAACTAAACAGTGACTTGAGCAGGATTTTTGGAATGCCGGAGTAGGTTGCTCAATAGATTGTTTCCTCACAAAGCAATGATAAAACTGAACAAAATTGTCAAAAGCTAGTGTTTTAGTACTTTGGAATCGACCAAATGTACAATTTTACTGGAAATGGACCAAAGGCATACAAAAAATTGAGAACCGTTTATAAATACTATAAACATTTATAAAATCAAGAAATAAATCTTAAATCTTGGGTGATAACCATGGGAGTCTGTTGGGTTTCAGCAGGCAGCTGCTTCCAACCCCCACCCAGCACCATCGGCTTCACAGTTCTAGGATGGGGCAAGCTGTGACAAACAGCCGTTTTACTGCCTGAGAAGGCTGTCTTGATTTGGAGGAATGGTCAGAAAAAGCCCACACTCCTAGACACTGTCAGAAAGAGTAGCTGTCTTCATGTTCAGAGAATAGGGAAGACCAAGGATACAGCTGGCCTGCGGTTGAGATGATCCTAGTTGAGCCTAGAAACAAACCGGCAGACGAGCTAGAAATTTAACAGGGAGACCCAGAGAATGAGACATACACACTGGGCCTTGATAAGCAGCTACATATCCCTGATAGCCTGAGAGGCTGCACATAATTAGACTCGAGAGCAATTCACACAGCCCGGGCTGAACATGAGGTCATGCCCACAAGCAGAGGTAAAACAAGGGCACTGAACAGCAAGTAAAAGTCAGGGAAGACTCGTAACCTGATGGAACTTTGAGAGTATTCCCCGAACGCCCCGTATATCCATGGGCAAAGGGTGAAAATGGTACCAGCTTAAGATGTTTGAACATGAAGGAAATCAGAATGTGTCACCCCAAAATAGGCTACTTGGAGCTAAAGGCATCTAGGAAGCAGATCCAAGAAAGGCTCTCTGCTTTCTCTCTATTGGCCTAAAAACAGGACACACAGTTTCAAAGGTGTCTGCCCTCCTCTCTCTACCAGGAAGGACAGAAGTTAATCACCGGAGACAACTTCAGACACCGTCAGCCTGGTAGACTTTATCTCCTGTTAGTTTCCCATATATTCACTTTCCCATAGTTGGCTGCTCTCAAGCCTAAAATTAGTTTCTTTTGTCCTGTCATTTCTTTAGAAATTATGATTCTTTGTTGAAGATGCTATATAAGCCTGAATTCTAAACCACCTCTTTGAGTTACTCTTCTCCGAGTTCCATATATATATATATATATATATATATATATATATATATATATATATATATATATATGTTAATCACTTCTGCTTTTCTCTTGTTAATCTTTTTGTTTGTTTGTTTTTGCTTTTGTTTTTGTTTTTACAAAACCCCACACAAAAAGGATAGAGGAAAAAAATTTTCCTCCCTTACAAACGCTACATCTGACCAATCATTGGTTGAACATCAAATTATGCTAACTCAAGGGTGACCCCTAGGGAGCCAAATTTTAAAATAAAATTTAAAAAAAAAGAATTAAGGGAAAAAATAACACTAAACAGAGATACTGGTGGCTACACATCAAAAAAGAGATAGAGCCGGCCGAGTGGCTCAGTTGGTTAAGAGCTCACTCAAGAGTGTGAGCTCTGAGCAACAGGGTTACTGGTTCGATGCACGGCCTGAGCTGAGCTGCCAACAGGTGGCAGGATGGCTCAGCTAAAAAAAAAAAAAAAAAAAAACTCCACAGAATTATTCTAGGCAACTTATTAAACAAACAAACAAAATGAAAGCAACAAAAAAACACAGAAGGGAAAAGAATCAGAATCCAGAATTACTACAATATATCAAAAAAATGTCCCGTTTTCCACAACATAACAATGATATGTGAAAGAAATGTGAATGTTTGATTCCTACTAATGGGGGAAGAAAGAAAACAAGCAATTGGAACTGTTTCTAGGAGTTCCCAGATGTTGGACTTGGTAGAGAAGGACCACAAAATAACTATGATAAATATGATCAAAGCAGTAAAAGAACCATACTTCAAGAATTAAAGTAAATAACAATGACATATTCAACAGAGAATTTCAATATAAATGTATTTTTTAATGGAAATTCTGGAATTGAAAAGTGTAATAATGGACTTAATAACTGAATCTGGCTCCAGAAAAAAAGAGAAATAATATTCTTTAATTAACTCCTCCATAAAACTTATTTCCTGAGGTCCACATTACCAAAGCCAGACAAACACAACAAGAAAATAAATTATCCCTTAATATCCCTCATGGAACATAAATGTAAAAATCCCTCAACAAAATATTAGCAAGCCAAATCCAAAACTACATAATAATGATTATATACGGTGACCAACTGGGATTCATCACAGAATTATAAAGTTGTTTCAACATCTCAACATCAATTAATGTAATATCCTTATTAGACTACAGGATAAAAATCACATGACCATTTCAATCAACGTAGAAAAGCCATGTGACAAAATTCAACATATTCATGATTTAATGTCCCAACAGAGTAGGAAAATAAGGGGACCTTCTTCAACTTCATAAAGAGCATTTAAAAAAACCTACAGATAACATCAAACTAGACTTTGCTTTTCCCCTATGTTTGGGAACAAGGCAAGACTGTTATTGTCTGTTCTGCTGTCACCACTTCTATTTAACATTGTATTGGAGGTTCTAGCCAGTGGAATAAAGCAAAATAATAGTAGTAGTAGTAGTAGTAGTAGTAGTAGTAGTAGTAGTAGTAGTAGTAATAATAATAATAATAATAATAATAAATAATGGAAAAGAAGTAAAGAAGAGGGGTAAAATTGTAAAACTGTTTTCATCCACAAACAATAAAATCTTGTAGAAAAATCTTAAGGAATCCAAAAAACACTTCTAGAACAAATAAAAAAGATCAGCAAATTCACAGAATACAAGATTAGAAAACAATTCATTGTATTTTACACATTAACAGTGAGCAATCAGAAAACAGAATTAAATAAATTCTATTCACAACGGCATCAAAAAGGAATACTTAGGAATTAATTTAACAAAAGCAGTGCAAGGCTACTATACTGAAAACTAAAAAACATTGCTGAGAAAAAATAAAGATCCAAATAAATGGACAGTCTATATTAATGGAGTGAAAAATTCAATAGTGTTAAGAAGATGGCAATTTTTCCCAAAACGATCTTTAGATTCAATGCAATCTTTATCAACATTCCAGCAGGCTTTTGGTGGAGACTGAAAAGTTGATGCTAAAATTTATATGAAAAAGCAAAGTACCCAGAATAGCCAAAACAATTTGAAACAAAGAGAGTGAGAGGACTTATTCGTTCTAATTGCAAAACATGCACTTAAATTATAGTAACCAACACTGTATGGTGCTGACAGACATAAGGACAGACATACAGACCAATGGAACAGCACTGAAAGTTCAAAAATATACCCTCACACTTATGGCCAATAGATTTTCAATCAAGGTGTCGAGGACTGAGACACGATAATGCTAGTACAATTTGGATATTAATAAGTAAAATGATTAATTTAGACCCTCCATTCACATCATATACAAAAATTAAGTAAAAATAGATCATAGATCTAAATTAAGAGCTGAAATTATAAAACTTGTATAAGAAAGAGTAGGAAAAAAATCATTGAAACATCACTTTCAACAAAGTGTTCTTGGCTACAACACCCAAAGCATGATCCATAAGAGAAAAAAGTTGGTTAACTGGATACAATCAAAACATAAAGCTTTCTATACTACAATATAGACACCATTAAGGGGGAAAAAATGTATGGCCATGACCTGGGACAAAATATTCCTATGTCTGAGAAAGCTGTTGTATCTAGACTGCTTTAAAATGACAAAAAAAGGAAAACCATTACAAGTCAAAAATGCAAATGCAAACAACCCATTTAAAAATAGACAAAACATTTGAATAGCTATTTCATTAAAGAAAACATACAAATGATTAATAACCACACGAAAACATGCTCAATGTTATCAGTCATTAGGGAAATGCAAATTAAATCCACAAGAAGATCACTTTATACTCACTAGAAAGATGGTATTCCAAATAGACAATCCCAAGTGTTGGTAATATGCTGAAACTCTCATGCATTGCTGGCAAAAGTGTCAAATAGTACAGCCACTTTGGGAAACAGTTTGGCAGTTTTGTTACCAGCCAACCAAGCAGCACCGCTACCACTGAGAAACTTTTAAGTGTTCTTTCCTATAGAAATGTTAAGTCTCCTCCCAAATTTCTTAGACTCTTAGCCCCTGGCTTTGATTACTCTTCTCAGCAGTCTGTGAATCCTAGGCTAAAGATTGCTCCTAGCCTGAATCCTAGAATTCTCCTATCCCCCTGCTTCTCGATTGCTTTGTAAATCAGTTTCTGAACCCTAAACAATAGAAGTCTCCCACCCCTGCTTCAGGTAACTACTTGAAAGCCTCTGACTTCCTAATACCCCCATGCCAGTAAGCTAAATGCCAAACCCATTCTGGGCCCAGACAACTGACGCCACTTGAGAGACAGGCTGAATGGCCACAGGCTTCATGAGAGCTAACAGAGTTATTAATTAAAATCTATTTTTCCTCATTCAGGGACTTTGGGGATACAGAGGACACCCCAACAAGATTGCCAGTCACACCAAAGAAGCCAACACTGTCTTCCAGGTGGAGCTCGAGACCCCTTCCTCTCATCTGAGATCAGATAGGGTGAGAGTTCCATGAATCCCCCAATAGGCAGGGACAGCTCTACACCCCTGCCCAGCAGGAAGCAGATACAGAAGAAGAGGCCACCTGTCCCTCAACTTCCCATAGAGATTTTATGGGGATCACATCTCTCAAGGGGAAAACAAGGCAGGCAGTTAACAGCAGGCATTGGGTCTCTGCATTCCTGCATGTCGCACAGAACCACCAAGGGGACCTCCCCTCTACACCCAAAACTCCCCTTTGTATTGTAATTACCTACCCCTGCAGGAAAACAAATGGGCACAAAATATCCAACTAGAGCAGACCAGTCACTCACACCTGCTCAGCACCTCTTGTCAATCACAGGTGCCAATCAAGTGGTCCCACGCCCTTAGGGGAACAGCCCATTCTAGAGAAAGGATAAAAACTCCAAAACCCAGGAAGACTGCTCTGCTTTTTTTGACTGCTTCTTCCTTTTTTGAACCCCTTCCTCCCTTTTTTTGAGCCTTTTGAGACTCGCCTTTGCACGTGGCCCCCTCCAAACCCTTTGGAATATAACTTCTCTTCTAATAATAAGCCCTTGAGCCATTCTCTACTGCTCGGGCCTACGTCTACTTCTTTGCAATGTACTATCTCTTCCAAATAACTACTTTTTTCAGTTACTTTACTCTGGCATCCCCTTCAATTCTTTGCTCGAGTTGCCAAGGACCTGGACTTGGCGTCGAGAAGGGCCCACTCTCCAATAACAGTTTCTTTAAAAAGCTAAACACTAAACTTACCATATGACCCAACAATTTCATTTCTACCTACAGAAAAACATATGCACGTGAAGACTCATATACAGATGTTCATAGCAGTATTGTTCACAATAGCCCAAAACTGGTAGCAATTCAAATGCCTGCCAATTAGAGAATGGCTGAAGAAACTGTAATATATCCACCCATTTGGAATGCTATGCAGCCATAAAACAGTACTAATTTAAGCTACAACATTCTCAAAAAGAGTATGCAAAAGATTATATATTGCATAAGTCCATTTATTTGAAATGTTCAAAAAAGAAAAATTGTAGAAATAAATAGACCAGTGGCTACCTGATGCTGGAGGTGGGAGCAGAAATTGGCTGCAAAGAGTCACAAAGGATCCCTATGAGTAGATAGAAATGTTCTAAAATTGGATTACAATGATGACTGTATGACTTCATAAATTTACTAAAATCATTGAATTTTACACAAAACAGGTTAATTTTATGGTATGTAAATTTTACTTCAACAAAGCTATAAAATAAATGAATGATAGGTAGGTAGGTAGATAAAATTAAGTGTTACTGGAGTATAATTCATGCCACTTACAAATAATGTGCACTGAAACTGCATATAGGAATCTAAAACAGCTTCTATCATGCCTTGATATCTCTTATAGTAAGAGATGGTTCAGTCTTCTGCTAATTTAAAATCATGATTTGGAGGAGATCTGAGAACTGAACTGAATAAAGGAGACGAGTGACACAAGGGGTTTTAAAGAATAACTAAGGGCCGGCTGAATGGTTCAGTTGGTTAAGAGCGTGCGAGCTCTGAGCAACAGCGGTTCGATGCACGGCCTGAGCTGAGCTGCCACCAGGTGGCAGGAGGGCTCAGCTAAAAAAAAAAAAAAAGAAAACTTAGTTACAATATGTGACATAATAATAAGATCAAGATCACATGCAGTTCACTGGGTACTAAATTTCATGCCACTCTATAAATAAAATGTAAAGCAGATGATAAATTGATGAAACCATGAATGCTGATATCTCCAATTCCTAACGTTAACATCAATAAGAATCAAAGTGAATGGTTCTACAAGTCAGAAAATTTCAACATTCACACTTTGCATTTTTCTTTCTGTCCTCACCAAGAAATTGATAAACTGTGAGGGTATTGAAATCATTGTTTTCTCAGATAAGGTGTTACAGAAATCCTTTTCCCATATTTGACATAATTTCTTGCCTCAAGAAGACAACTAAAATTTTTTTCTTGTTTCTAAGGATTGGATAAAGCTGAAGAAAGCATGTTTCTCCTATACCCTACATACATTCAAAGACAATAAGGATGTTTTTATTTCATATTTATTGATTTATTGATACTGGAGCTGCAACCCCCAAAACATAAAATATTATTACATTAGGCCCTGGGGAGTCTGGATATTTGGTTACTAAAATTTAATTGGCAGTGTTGTAGATAACAGAATGTCAACAAAAGCAAAGGTTCCCTGAAAAGCTAACATCAGAAGCCAGTAGAAACTGCCTCCTTGTTAGTAACTCCAGTTCTCATGGGATGTGGGTTGTTATGGAAACTGAAGTAAAGAAGAGGAAAATTAGGAGACCAGGACATATTGTCATAACGAGCAGGAGCTCATCTACAAACTCTGCAAAAACCTTTCTTCTTTGACTTATGCCTAAATCCAGCCTGATCTCCTGTTGTTACAAAGTACAAAATAAGCCCACCTAGATTCTAGGAGCCAGTCTCCAATTTTGCCTTTGCTTACCCAGGGTTTTCACGGGGTCTAAGTTACGGGGTGTGAGGAAAGTATCAGTAACAAATTCACCTTATTTAACAAGTTCGAGGGATTACAAAGATCTTGAACACCAGAGTGTGATTTCTATTTTTATAAAGAAAAGATGGCATTACCCTGCTTTTCAAAATTAAACTAGAAGGCAGTGAGAAGTTTTAAAAAAGAAATCCTTGGTCACATTCCACTTAAGACAGGAATGGGGTTGTCAGCACAGAGTAAACTTTAAAGTAAGTCTACATATGGAGTGGTAGAGCTAGCTCAAAGCAGCACCACCAATATGATAAGAAGCCAGAAGCATGGAGTGTGTTCTTGGTGCATCTCAAATAGAACACTCAAATCTCTCAATAAGTGTTTTCTCTTATGACAGGAGGTGCAAACCTCTCCGCTCACTGAGTGCCCTTCTACATTATATCCAACCCGTTTTCATGAACATTCAGAAATGATTTACTTATTTTTTCACTACAGATTACAGCCAGGTGTTTATCATGTATTTACTTTTGAGATGTTGATGTTCATGTTGTCATTGCTTTTGAGAGTAGGCTCTTCCTCAAATCATGAAGTTGGCCATCATGAAGAAGACAATAAGGTAGATGCATTTATTTCAATCTTGTTGGCTATCTAGGAAAAAGAATGTTCTAGCACAAAGCATTTTGAGGTCACTAGACTGAAGTAGAAGTCTAGACTGTCACTAAGCAGCTATAAACACTGGAACGATTTCCTTAATTTCTCTGAATGTCTGGAGGATGGTGATGATAATGCATGTCTAGAGGGCTGGAGAGATGGTTGAAAGAAACAGTAGATAAAACTACTTATGATAGAGCCTGACTGTCCATTCAACAAGACAAATAAGGGGACAGTTGCAAAATCAAATCTGTGTGTTTGATCTTAGGAATTGCCCCAGCTCCAGCAATTCAGCTTATGTGTTATGGAAAAATGAAAGCTGTAGAGAACTGCATTACATTGAGAAGTTTCCAGTTCTTAATGCCTCTCCTACTGGTGCAGGGGTCAGCAAAGGGCAACCAATCTACCACTTGTTTCTGCAAATAAAGTCATGTTAGAACACAACAAGCGCATCCGGTCATTTACTTATTGGCTACGACTGCTTTTGTGCTGTGAAGGCAGTTAACTAGTTGCGACAGAAGTGACATGGCCTGTAAAGCCAAAAATATTTACTCTCCAGCCCCTTACAGGAAAAGTTGACCTATTCTCCCTGATACTAGGTCACAGTGTATAGGCACAGGCAGCAAAACCAACATCAGAATCTGTATAGTCTTCTATGTCATTTCAAGTTTAACCATTCAAACTAGATGATCTAAGAAGATAAATTATGAGTTGGAAAAATAAATAAACTGGCTGTTCACTACCCAGTCTGGGACAAAAATTCCAGAAGAACATGGCATCATTATAGTGCAGTGGAATTTCTTAGAAATCCTACATTCTGACTAGAGGGGGCGGGAAAGAGATGAAAGTAAAATAATCTTTCTTAACATATTTTCCAAATGAAATTATCAACATCAGGTAATTTGTACTATGACAAGTTCATTCCTAAACAGATTTGTTATTGGAGTGACAGCTAGGTACCAAAAAGTCACAGAAATGTTATCTCCTGGGCACTGAGAGTCATTTTTCATGTGTGTCTGTTTTTAAAGTTCAAACAATTAACACTGCTCAAGTGACAAAGACTCATGGAAGATGACAGTCTATCAGCCTTTCACAACCAGGATTCCATGACAGCATTAAGCCCTGATGGCCCAAGACATCCATCATATAGAACTAATTAACTTATCCTCTATGCATCTAGAATGGTACTACTGTGCTATCCTCGGGAGACTTGAGGAAAGAGTAACTCAGACATTTTCTATATGCCTTCATTTTCTCACGGAACCCCAATAGACAAAAGCTGGTAGATACAGGGTTGAGGGACTATGATTTAGTCATTTACTTGACAAGACCTATAAATACCCTACTCCCTCTCCTTTGAGGGAGCTTTGACCATTATGAAATGTCTATGGGGTGTGAATTAGAGATAAACAGACTAAGATGACAGATTCAAAAGAAAGCACATATTCATCATAGCTCTGTAATCAGACCCCTACTAACTGTGAGACTTTGACAAACTAAACGCATCCACACTTGCTAAGTGCTTACAATTTAATAGGGGCTCAATAAATGATCATGGTTATTAATTTTTCCTACTGTTACATCCAGTTCTCAAAATCTTCTAGCCAAAAGAACCACCTTGCCTGAAATGGACTATACCGTAATGGCCAACCAGCCCCAGTGAGTAGAATGTCTAGAAGAAGGAAATTGGCTTGAAAATGGAGAAAGTGCTTGGTGGTATCTTTCAGATTTTCAGTCAGTTACAGAGTTGAATATTTCAAAGATTTGAATGACTAAAGAGCCACCGTTCTTTCCATCCCCTACTAGAAAAATAATGCAATTTGATAACGCCTGAGTTTTAAAAAACAAATAATGATTCAAGTATTAATAGACGGACCAAAACATATAGGCTTATTGAAAAAGTTAGAAGAGTTTTTATCCTTCAAGAAAATTTCCCTGGTAATTAAGGAAATGCAAATAAAATAACAATGAGATACCATTGTTTATGCATTCATTAGTAAAAACGTAAAAATAAATAATAAACATCCATTGTTGCCAATGGTGTGGAGATAAATACACTCACACTGATAAAAGTATAAGTAGGTGCATCCTTTTTAGAGGGTAGTTTGGCATTTATTTTATGTGCATATTTTCACTCAGAAATTCCCTTTCTTTGAATTTATGCTATAGAATTCTGACATGTCCAAAGACTCCTGTTCAAAAATATCATTGCCTTCTTATAATTAAAAATAAAAATTTCATCAATAGGAAAATGCATATATTAATTATGATTACACTATACGATGAATGCAATAATCATTTTAAATCATGAAACAGTTTCTATATGCTGATTTGGAATGTAGTCCCAGATATACTGTTAATTGAAAAGGGGGAGGTAGGCTAATTTCTGAACAATCTTCATAGTATGATATTATTTCTATAAATATGCTTGTAGATAGGGTGTACTTGTACACACAGGTGAACATGATTCCAAATGCAAAGAAAAATGTGTGGAAAAATATGTACCAAACAGAAGACAGGGGTTCTCTGTGGGAAAAAAAGATGGTACCGAGGGTAGGTAAGAGGAAAATTAACAGTTTTTATACTCTATTTACTAATTATTTTTAAATTATTCAACATTCCTATTAAGCATACATTATTTTGTGATTAAAAGTATTCTGAGTCATTACTAATAGATTTGACATCCATCTTTCTGATTTGGTCCAGATACAGCTCAAGAAACTTGATCTAATAAGCACAACTTTTTCTATCAATAGAAATTAGTCAGGTAGAAAAATCAGTGCCAGCTTTCAAAATTAAAGAATAACAAATACGTTAGAAAAAATATAAGAACCACAAAAAAAAAAGGAAAGAAAGAAAAAGAATAGCCTTAATTAAAATTCAACAAACATTCATTTAGTGCTAGCAATGTGTCAGTCACTGCGAGTTGCCTGGCCTTCAGAGATTATTAAACAGATCGGCCCTGGCCTCAAGGAGTTCTCAGTTAAGGAGAAGCATTTGACTTATGGGCAGATCCTTTCAATAAGCTGAGATAAATTCAGTGATGGAAGCATCTCGAGGCTATCAGAATAATGAAGAGGGTCACAGATCGAAAGTCTGGATAATGTCTGCTCCTAGACTGCAAGGAATTTATCTCTAAGAACTGAGACTTATCCATCTGACTGAAAAAAAAAAAAAAAAGGGCAGTGAATCGGCCATGGAGGCCTTAACAACTCTTCGTTACATTATTTTAGTTAAGGAGTAGAAACATAAATACCCATGTAAACACCATGCTACATTTTGGCTTACTATGAACAGATTAAAAGATTCAGGGTTACATCATTTATTTATAGCTTGCAGAGTTCCTGACAATAATAGCCATGGGCGATTATTCAGTCCTATATAGTTTACAAAGCACCTGCATGTTCATCATTTCATTTTGTCTTTATAATTTTTGTGTTAGATGAGAGGAATTTTTCCCAGGGCACAAACTAGAAAACGGAGGCTTAGAGAAGCTATAATAGACTGTCCCTAGACAGACAGCATCCTGCAAAAAATGGGGCATTTTCCTTCGTCTGGAAGAAGAGTCTAGATTTGCAAATACAATATTTAATAATTAAAGAAAATATAACAAAATGTTCCTGTTTTCTCCATAATTAAGAGCAGGACCCTTGTATGCCACATTGATGGGACTGCAGTCATTATCATGGTAACAAGAGTAGGCCATGTAAGAAAAGGGAAAAACATCAGCCTAAACTTCCCTTAGAACTCCTAGAAATGCTGAAAATGGCACTTTCCTCTTTCCAGATCTTTCCCTCCATGCAGCTGTTCCCTTTATCTGAAGCACTTTCGTAATTTAACTTTCTATGTCCACACCTTAGTTCAGTAAGATACTACACCAGCCATGAGACTTTCAGAAATTCAACACAAAATAGTTGATTTTAAAAGCAAAAGTATTAGAATCACACACTTTTTTTTTTTTTTAGTTTCAAAACAATGCAACAGTTATGCTTTTCACCCCTCACAAAGTGACGACCTGTAAATTCCAAGAATATATTTCCTTCGGGTATGTCTCAAGCCAGGGGCTCAAATAATGACATAGGGGCCCTGGCCTTTTCCTTCTACTGGTTCTGCTGTCCTCCATGTAGGCTTCAATCTCAGGGGTCAAAATAATAACCAGCAATTCCAGGCCACAGGCTTCCAGGTTTAAACCCAGTGGGAAAAGTACACACACTTTTCCCTTACCAGCTCGTCAGCTTTGTTTGGTCTCACTGGCTCTTATTGAGTGACATACTTATTCCTGAACTTTGGCCTGAGAAAAGTGATACTTGGATAGTTCAGTATAAATCTCAAGTCAATCCCTTAAACTGGGTCTGAGTCAGCGTCATCATGCAAAGCCCACAAAATGAGAAGAAAAACAGAATGTATCCCCACAAGGAAAAAATAAAATCAGTATACAGTTGACAGAAGAAAGCTCAGTGGATTCTGAATGGCAGAAACAAATCATTCGTAACAGTCCCATAGAGGTCTTATATTAAACCTCAAGCTCAATTTCATATTAACTGAAAACTGAGAGTTGGTTTTATGGTCTAAAGCTCTCTAAGGGTAAGGAAGGTGCAATAGATCAGGTTCCCAGGGAAGCAGACTCTGTAGTGGAGATTGTATGCGGAAGTTCAATGAGACATGCACTCATCGACATCCTCAGCAGGTGAAGGAAGTACTGAGCAGTGGAAAAAGCTGGACTGTGCAAAAGTTCTCACCCAATCCCACAGGGAGCTCTGAATCTGGTATGGTCCTCAGAACCGTCCTGCACTGAGACACATTGTTCAGTAAAACTGGATGTAGGCTGCTCCTGCATGGGTGAGGCAATGACGTTCCTTGCCTAACCTTGGGTGAGGCAATGACCTTCCCCTGAGGGCAGTTCCTGGGATAGACTCAGCGGTGTCCTCTCAGCAGAGAGCACTACCAAGGGCTGGGGAACGACTGCCTTGATACTGATGTAGGCACTCAGGCGGCACATTACAACATTCATCGGTTTGGCCCTTGTCCTCCCCAGGTCCGTTGGTGGTAAATAAGTTTACCTCCTTTGGAAACACTTCCTACAGGATTCTGGTTGGCCTCTTTTCCTGAGGAAATTTGTATGTGGAAAGTTAGTGGAATAAACTACAGCCCCTCTACCACTGCAAATATTCTCAAGGCCTCAACTGATATTCATCACCTCCTGCCCCTGCTACCAATTCTAGATTCCCTTTCCCCTCAACTAGCACCTCTGCCAGTCTAAGCCCCAGGGTTGAAGCCCCTGTTCATCATGCATTTATCCAAATGTGGTGGCTGCACTGGTCCATTTATGGTCAAAATTGGAGTGGGGGAGTACCAAGGGACACCCAGTGGATCATTTGGGTGTGGTCATTGTATAACGGCCATCAAGCTTAGCTGATCCCATGGGGAGCTCTGAAACTGGGGTTTCCCGAGTAGAAGCAAGAGCATCAAGCCCTGATGCCCCACACTGGTCATTTTTTGGATGTGGTCTGTTCCTGAGGATGGGACAAAATCTTGGGCAAGAAGACTCTCCTTTGCTGAAGATAATGCCTTGGTAGGCATTCGGCTGGGAGCTGTCAATAAGGTAGACTATGACAAATTAAACATCTGCACTATAAACCTTAATTCAACTTCAATAACAACAGCTGAGTGAATGGGTGACTTGATGCTAAAGGTAGAGGGTGCTGGGGAGAAAGGGGAAAACTGCTGGGGAATTTAGGTAGCATGCCTTAGATCTACCATAGAAAGAAATATTAAGTGAAAAGGGGACAAAAACAGTTAATTTTCTTTCTATTCTTTAAGTTCCATGAGCTACATAATTTTAAAAAGTACCACCACTGCCTCACTTTCTTGGGGGAAGGAGGATGATAATGAGCAAATGTTTTAGTAGGAGTTTTTGGCATCTTCTTCTAAAAGAACCTGAAAGAATAGATCTGATTTACTTTCAGTTGTCAAACAGTTACACACTTATTATTAAAAACCCATAGTTATTTTACTTCAGGTTGATAGACAGACATATCAGACTGTCAGAGGTGGAAGGGAAAAGGCCAAAGAAACAAAGAATCTAGCTGCTACTCAGTTTCAAATCAAATAAAAATACTTCCTAAGGCTAATTTATCCAATTTGCCAACATGAACTCAACACTACTGCATTCTCACTGGACCTGTATATAAGATTGGTCTACTCAATCCAATAATAATTCTGTTGAAATTTTTTTGATATGTAGATTAAAAAAAATGCCTGTGAAATTTCTCCAAATAATCATCATATAGACTAAATATTTTCAGATCAGAGCTTCTGTTTCCATTTAACTCAAGCCCTCTCGTAAGGAAGCTCTTCTCTTTTAGAGTTAAAATGAGACAGACCTATCCAAAAGCAAAGAACGATGCAAACACCAAATGCATCAGTTGCATTTCCCCGACCAAAATTTTTACTCTGAATTCTATGTTACATAGAACCCATTAACATTATATAACAAAATTGTATAATGTATAGTTATACTCATAATTATACATTGAGTATAATGTATGCAAATAATACACATTATTTGCATGGTAGCTAACAAAGTCACAAGAAGCCATCCACACCCAACCATCAAAGGTTCCAACTACATCGCCAAAGTAAGCTCTGACAAAGTATGTACCATGAAACCCATATCATATGACCGCTGCATTTTCCAAGAGCTTCAGAACAGAAATACCACCTGCCTTCACATTCCAAGGAATCATCACAGAACTCTGATGCTTGGGCTACTAACACCAGTGTTATGAGCTATCTAACTGCGTTAATTTATTGAAAATGTCACAGAAAATATCATAGACTGGGTGGCTTAAACAAGTTCTCACAGCTCTGGAGGCTGAGAAGTCCAGAATCAAGGGGCCAGCCTAGTCAGTTCCTGGTAAGAGCCGTCTTCTAGCTTGCACATGGCACTTTCTTGCCGTGTCTTTACATGACAGAAAGTTTTGGTCTCTTTTCTTCTTATTGGATGGACACTAATCCTATGATGAGGGCCCCACCTGCAGGACCTCGTGTAAACCTAATTACTTCCCAAAGGCCCCACCTCCAAATACTATTACATTGGGGGTCAGAGCTTCAACATACAAATTGGGCAGGGGGACACAAATTCAGTCTAGAACACTAACACATTCAGGTTCAAAATTATGTATTTTTTGGTCAATATTTCAAGGCTGTTTTCAGTGTATTAAATGAAAGCCTGTATTAGCTGCCTTATTGCACAAGATTTAAAATTGGTCACAAAAGTATTTTCACAACTCTTGTTAAGCACAGTTTTAATTATAAGTAACGGGTTAAACACTTTTTGTGCTATGCTCATGAATTTCATTTTGTATTTTAATTGGATATTTTATCAGCTAATCTAAACATTTTACATTGTACAGAAAGCTCAAGCATTGAGAAACTATGCTTGATTGAACTGCCCGGTTAGCTAAATATTAAGGCAGAGATCCTCTAATTCAACAATTTCTGAATACATACATAGGCTGCATTTTTTATCTATCTATTTATTTATAGCTGTATAGTTAGATGCATATATTTAAGTTAGTCTTTCTTGGTGCCTCAGGGTCTTATTAGGCTTTAAGAAGACTTTTATCAGCAATAATATTATATTATAAATGCAGATGGTGAATATTAATTTGTATTGTGCATATCAGATGGTCAATATTACTCTGTTTTTTTATTATCAGAGAGTAGGTTTGTATATTTTTCATCTTCTAAAAAATAGATGGAAAATCATTTAGAGTCCTCTATTAAATGGATGTAATACATATTGATAAATAACACGTCCAGCTAATCAGGGGTGTCAGAGTCACCAAGAGGAACTCGTATTTCTTTTCCAGAATAACAGAAATGTATCATAAATATCCATAACATCATAAAGTAGGTGAAATTACTTATAATAGCATAGTCAGGCTGGCTTTGGTCCTCCCAGCTACAGAATAGTCAAGTGGCTTTAGTAGCAACTGTAAATAGTTGTTTGGTCTTGAAAGAATCACAAATTTGAACGAAAAGACCTAAATTATCTTTCTTTGTCCAGCATTTATACTTCCCAAATGTGAGGATTTGATTGATGCCATTCGGAATTAAAAGTTTGTATTATGCCCCTTACCTTATCTACTCACTTCCAATCCAGAGCTACCAGGGAAGCAACAGATCCCCTTCATATCCACCCCTTTACAGTTCCTACCCCCTGGCCCAGTCATCTGTGTTAATCTAACACCTGGCTCCATGTCCCTAACAGAGCATTCTGCAAAGATGGCTGGGACTAAGGTGGAAAAGTAACAGGAAAAGAATATATGGAGTTCAGGGCCGGCCGAGTGGCGC
>NW_017733242.1:85974-86962 GCF_001890085.2 Hipposideros armiger
TGATTGACAACTCTACCCTAATTCCATTTGATTATCTTATTCCCAGGGATTAGTATGATTCTATTAACTTTTAATAGTTTTTGGAGGTATACTTCCACTAATCAGCAGTAATCACTTCACTTAGAAGATTATTTTTATATTTCATAGGCGCTAGAGCTTATTCTGAAAATCTCTGGCTACTTGCATATATGATTTCTTGGGCTGGGTAAATAGTGATCTTTAGACACAGTCGACAAAACAGACAAATTATCTATCAGTCCATATGCATGTCTCATCCTACTGCTCCCTACTTTATAAGAGGTGGTGGAGCTTGTAAGTTGTTCTTTGAAAAAAAACAGACGAAGGTTGTATCTTTACTATGTCCCCAAAATAATCCCCTCACCTATTAAAAAAAAAAAAAGGTCAACAGTTGTAGTTGGTTACTATTTTCATGAGTTTTGTTTATCTTTAAGTCTATGAAATAAAAAAATATCCTTACCCAAAGCAAGATGAAGAAAAATAGGCAATTAATGCATGGTCTTGGCTTTTGATGCACTCAACTTCCAGTATTTCAGACTTTTTGTAAATATGCTGTGCTAAGAACCATTTTTTTTTGTCCTGCTTAACATTCAGGATGAAGCAATGTACATGTCTATAGACCTATTTGTCAAAAATAAAAGTAATGAATGAGAGTCACATTTGAATAACAAGAGTGGACTAGACATGAAAGAATAGAACAGGCCTAGGCAGCTTCCATTCTCCACCTTAAAATTACTTACTATTGTTGGAAATGATAGAATATCAAAAGGATAAATTCAAAACTCAAATTAATTCCTGTCCTCCCAGGAGAGGCTGCCTGCCTGATTCTGATCTGTCTTTCATGTGTCGTGCTCACTCAGACTTACAATTTCAAGGGCTAGAATGTCATTCCAATATGCATAGGAGTGTTGGCATTAATGAGAGTTATATTTAGAAATCCTTCTACTGTGAGATAGAATATAATATTAAA
>NW_017733242.1:88877-90146 GCF_001890085.2 Hipposideros armiger
CTTTTATTACAGAAGAAGAGGCTGGAAGCACACACCACACTCAGACGAACTGTCACAAACTATCATACCTGCCATCTATTCTTCTATGGGCTCATTTGTCTAAAATTCATTTACTCACTGCTAAGGCCTACACCCACCCTCCCCTTTCCCTGTTAAGATGGTATTTAAGTCTGAATTCTAAGCCTTGAATTGGAGAGTTGCTCATTTTCCCAGAATATCTCCCATGTATACATGAGATATACATGTTAATAAACTTGTTTATTTCCCTCTTACTAATCTATCTTTTATTGCAGAGGTATCAGCTAAAAACTCAGAAGAGTAGAGGAAATAATATCTTTCCTCCCCTACACATGTGTGGAGTCCATCAATGGGTTTCTTTTCTTCTGGCTTCCAGTTTGGCTCCACCACTGAGAAGCACAGAACAAAATCAGAGGGAGGCAGAGAAGTGAAGCCTTCACTCCTTTTGAGATAGGATTGCAGAGTTACTTGGGCATGTTAGCGCTCTAATGTCCATGTCCCCTACCTGTCAAATAAGAATAACCATTTGACTTATCACCAATATTGTTACTACAGGGTTACAGTACCAGCCCAAAGTGAAAGAGAAAACTATTACTATTTCTGTTAATTACTACTATTACTCTCTTACCAAGAAGTCTTTTGTGATATTGCCATTTTGGTAAGTTTCTTGAAACTTGAGTATATCCATGGCTGCTCATCCTCACGATCCTTGCAGCCTATGGGAGTTTTACATTAAGGAGGATGGATTGGTATCTATCAACAGGCCCCAAAGGCAACATGACCTAAGACGAGGAAGCAGCCTGCATTTTGCCTATGGAACGTTCTCTTTTGAGGGGAAGCTAATCAAGACGTATTACCTCTAAGGAAGTTGTCTTATGAAATGCAAGACACTTAATACCACTTACCTGAATTATGCACCTTTCCATGCTTAGAATAAGTTGTTTGACAAAGTATTTGTTCTGTCTTTACACCCTCTCTTTATCCCTTTTCTTGCCTGCTGCCACATCAGACACAAACAGAACTTATACAGAAAGCTGAAAAAAAATACTAACAAGCATTAGCCCCTAACTCAGCAGCTAACATAAGGCTTATTCACATAAGGCATCGCTTATTATTTTTTTTAATAACACTGAATTTTTTATAGCTCAGTCAATAAGCATCTTACAAGGGAGTCAAGCCAGGCTCGGAAGTCTGCACATGTTATGAGCCTTTGCAATAGGAAAAAAGATTTCTCAGCAGGCAGATTCAATC
>NW_017733242.1:92426-93699 GCF_001890085.2 Hipposideros armiger
ATGAACAGATAAGTGGATTAACAAAATTGTGAGATATCCACAAACAAGAGTGCTATGCAGCAAATAAAACAGTGAATTACTGATATATGCAAAAACATGGAGACATTTCAAATAATGATGCTGAAAAAAAGAGGCAGACACAAAATAATACATACAGTATGATTCCACTTATATGAAATTCTAATAAATGCAAACTTATCTCTAGTGACAGAAAGATCAGTAGTTGCATGGGGATGAGAGGGAGAGCAGAGAGGGGGACGAAAGGAAAAGTTAGAAAGAGGAATGAAGAAACTTTGGGGTGATATATATGTTCATTATCATGATTGTGATCACAATTTCACAGTGTATACATGTTTCAACATATCAAATATATACTTTAAATATTTGTAATTTTACGTCAATTTTACCTCAATTAAAAAAACAGATTCATCTACATTAACAAAGAAAAATGTCATCACAATGTGTGACTGTTTATTGAGCCCTTCTTTTAAAAATCATATAATTGTAGGACAATTGAGGAAATATACACATAGAATCCATAGATATTTGGAATTCAGGGATTTTTTTCCCCTTAGGTATTAAAACAGTATTGTAAGGAAATGTTTTCTTCTTAGAATATGCACCTAAAAGGATTTAGGATGAAGAGCTAATTTCTGCAAATTAAAGAAAAAAAAAAGTACTGAGAAAATAAGTGGGAGAAAGAGAAAGTAAATGTGATTTAATGTTAATTATTGAGTCTAGGTTGAGGTTACACAAATGTTCATTTGACCATATCTATATATATATATATATATAGATAGATAGATAGATAGACAGATAGATACAGTATTTTTGAAAAATTTCAAAATATATAGATTAATATACTTTATTCTCTCTCATTTTGCCCTTGTTTTCATTCAATAAGCAGTAACACTCTGTAGAAATATTTTTTAAAATATTCTCCTATGTAGCAAAAAACAAGTCATAAAATCTTAAATCATTTAATTGGTGAACATTTATTCTCTTTATGAGTGGTTGAGATCGCGCCACAGATGAGAGGTCAACCTGTGAATAAAGCAACTAAGCCAGGTGATCTAACAACAATAATGATCATAGCAGTGAAAAGTCACTGACACTAACGATGTCCTACAGTCTTCATATGTGTTTAACTCTCACCTCTCTTAATGTTACTCTGTTAACCATCAGATAATGTAAATAGTCTTATCATTGTCCCCATTTTGCAGATGAGAAAACAACACAACAAGGATTAGCTAGCTGACCGAGAGTTACATGG
>NW_017733242.1:95874-96772 GCF_001890085.2 Hipposideros armiger
ATTTTAATTGCACACCCACAGTGAATTTTAACCAGTTCTTCAGGTCAACCACTGAATTTGATGATTTAGAAAAGGAACAAGATAGAATTTAAAAGTCTCTACCAGATATTCAGATACAAAAGGCATTTTAAAATGGCAACCCAAGAAGGAGCTTTTGCTGTCATACTCATACAATTTTTCTTTTTTTTTTCAGGGAACAGTTATTAGCAACAAACATCTAAAGGAAGTCCAGTCCATTTATTTTACTTGTTTTGACATCTGCAGATAATGACAAGCTGGAGGGAAAAACAGGTTTAAGGATTGTAGCAATTAGTTAATTTGTGACTGATTATTAAAAAAAATAATAGATACAGCTCTGTGCTTCTCCAGAGGGGACAGTTACAAATTACCGTGGTTGTTGCTGTTGCTGCTGCCAATGTTGGTATTATTGTTGTTTTTAAAGGATTGCAGCCTCCATATGTTTAGGAATATTAATACTTTGAGGTTTGTCAGGGACTTCAGTTCCCTCCTGCCAGCAGGACATGATGCACTGGGAGTTAGAGTTGGGTAGGGGCCCACATATGTAAATACGACCTGGGAAGCAGTTCAGTCTGGAAACGGCCTCCGCCTTTCCCACAATTCCCTGCTTTTGTTCCATTGGCCAAATCGCACCTGCTTCCAGCTTGCTAACGCTCTCACACTGGTGTTCTCTGCAGCTCAATCATTCTCCCCACCTCCCCTCCATACCCTAGAACTCCTTACTGTGCTCTCTTAAACCCTTGGATACACATTCTCACTCAACCCTGCTGGCAGCACTTCCTCTGCTTTCTCTCCTCAACTGAAACCTGGCTTTTCCCTGATAATGATAATACTGAACTCTCAAGTCTACAAAGATCCTGCTGATGCCAACTTTTTTTTT
>NW_017733243.1:0-2989 GCF_001890085.2 Hipposideros armiger
ATAAGATTATCAGTTGATTTCTCAACAGAAACTTTGCAGGCCAGAAGGGAGTGGCGGAAAATATTCAAAGTGATGAAATACAAGGGCCTATAATGAAGACTACTCTACCCAGCAAGGCTGTCATTTAAAATTGAAGGAGAGAAAAAGCTTCCGAGATAAGAAAAAGCTAAAGGAATTCATTACAACTAAGCCAGTATTACAAATAATAAAAGGACTTCTTTAAGCAGAAGAGAGAAGAAAACAAACAAATAAAGATTAAAAATATGAATAATAAAATGGCAATAACTATGTACCTATAAATAATCACTTTAAATGTAAGTGGATTAAATGCTCTAATGAAAACACTTAGCGTAGCTGCATTGATAAGAAAACAAGACCCATAGGCTGGCCAAGTGGCATGTTGGCTAACACTTGGCTTGGGACGCCAGCTCTGAGCAGCAGGGTCCCGGTTCGGATCCCACATGAGGGCTGTGACACTGCGCCCTTTACAGCTAAGATGGTGAACAACAGCTTGACCTGGAGCTGGGCTGCTGTGAGTCGCCCGTGACAGCGTAGGCTGCAGTCGGGCTTGCAGACAGCTGGCATGTGCTTTCGTGAACTGCTGTGAGCTGCCGGGAGCAGCTGTCCAATGGCCAGCGAGCAACTGCCTCACCTGGGAAGAGCGCAATGATAATACCAATGGGCCAGGGAAGGAACGTCCTCCGCAACTAGAGTGAAGAACAAAAGGACAGCAACTTGTCTGTTCCCCTTCCCTGATTCCCCAATAAAAATCTTTAAACAAAAAAGGAAAAAAAGAAATCAAGACCCATGCCTATGCTGTCTACAAGAGACCTTCCTGAGATCCAAAGACACACACAAATTGAAAGTAATGTGATGAAAAAATATATTTCATGCAAATGGAAATGAGACAAAAGCTGAAGTAGCAATACTTATATCAAACAAAACAGACTTTGAAACGAAGACTATAACAAAAGACAAAGAAGGACATTACATAATAATAAAGGATTCAATCCAAGAATAGGAAATAGCCCTAGTTAACATTTATGCACACAACATAGAAGCATCTAAATATATAAAATAAATATTGAGAGACATAAAGGCAGAGATCAACAATAACACAACCATAGTTGGGAACTTAAACACCTCACTGACACCAATGGACAGGTCCTACAGACAGAAAATCAACAAAGAAACAGTAGCCTTAAATGACGCACTAGACTAGCGAGATTTAATTGATATTTTTAGAGCATTTCACCCCAAAGCAGCAGAATATACATTCTTTTCAAGGCACATGGAACATTTTCCAAAATAGACCATATGTTAGGACACAAAACAAATCAAAGTAAATTTTAAAAGATTGAAACCATATCCAGCACCTTCACTGACCATAGTGCTATAAAATTAGAAATCAGTTACAAGAAAAAACAGAATAACACACAAACAAATGGAGACTAAATAGCATGCTGCTAAATAATTAATGGGTCAACAATGACATCAAGGAAGAAATCAAAATATACTTTGAAACAGATGAAAATAAAAATGTAATGAGCAAAAATCTATGGTACACAGTGAAAACAGTCCTAAGAGGGAAATTAGAAAAAAAAAGTTGGGATTTTGATGGGGGTTGCATTAAATCTGTATATTGCTTTGGGTAATGTGGCCATTTTAACTATGTTGATTCTTCCAATGCATGACACAGAATGTCTTTCCATTTCTTTGTGTCTTCTTCAATTTCTTTTGAAAATGTCTTATACTTTCCAGTGTATAGGTCCTTCACATTCTTGGTTAAGTTTATTCCTAGGTATTTTATTATTTTTGTTGCAATTGCAAAAGGAATTTTTTTTAAATTTCTTTTTCTGAGATTAAACCAAAGAGGCAATCAACTGAATGGGAGAAGATATTTGCAAACAATGCTTCCTATAAGGGGCTAATATACAAAATATATTAGGAACTCATACAACTCAACAACAAAAAGACAAACAATCCAATTAAAAAATGGGCAGAGTACTTGAAAAGAAATTTCTCCAAAGAGGACATACAGATGGCCATTACACATATGAAAAGATGCTCAACATCACTAATCATCAGAGAAATGCAAATAAAAACCACATAGTTATTACCTCTCATCCATTAGAATGACTATCATCAACAAGACAAATAATAACAAGTGTTAGAGAGGCTGCAGAGAAAAATCAATCCTCATACACTGCTGGTGGAAATGCAGATTGGTGCAGCTGCTTTGGAAGAAGGGTGGAGATTCCTCCAAAAATTAAGAATAGAATTACCATATGACCCAGCAATCTCTCTCCTGCATATATACCCCAAAAATTTGAAAACATTTATCCGTAAAGATATATGTGATCCGATGTTCATGGCAGCATTATTTATGGTGGCCAAGACAAGGAAACAACCAAAGTGTCCTTTGATAGATGATTGGATAAAGAAGATGTGGTAGATATACACAATGGACTACTACTCTGCCTTAACAAAAGATGAAATAGTGTCATTTGCAGTAACATGGATGGGTCATGAGATTATTATTTTAAGCAAAATGTCAGACAGAAAAAGTCAAGAACCATGTGATTTCGCAGATATGGAGGATATTAAACTGAAAGCAACAAAGGAAAAAAACAAACAAATAAAGACACAAAAACTCATAGACTCAGAGGATAGTTTAGTGGTTACCAGAGGGTAAAGGGGAGAGGAGATAGTAGAAGAGGATAAAGGGTGTAAAATATATGGTGATGGAAGGACAACTGACTCTGGGGGTGAACACACACTGTGATACATAGATGACGTATTACAGAATTGTACACTTGAAAACTATGTAATTTTACTAATCATTGTCACTGCAATAATTTTTTTTTACTTTATTGGGGAACAATGTGTTTTTTCCAGGACTCATCAGCTCCAAGTCAAGTTGTTGTCCTTCAATCTTAGTTGTGGAGGGTGCCGCTCAGCTCCAAGTCCAGTCGCCATTTTCAATCTA
>NW_017733243.1:6162-13243 GCF_001890085.2 Hipposideros armiger
TATATATATATATATATATATATATATATATATATATTCATAGGATGTAAAGTACATCATAGGAAATATGGTCAATGGTATTGTAATAGTTATGTATGATGTCATAGGGGTAGTAGACTTGGGGGGTTATCACTTTGTTTGGGGTGTAAATGTCTAATCATTATGTTGTTTAGTACAACTGAAACTAAAAAAAAAGGACATCTTAATACAAATTAAATTGAAAACACAATGACTCAAAAATCTATGTGACACAGTGAAAGTAGTCCTAAGAGGGAAATTCAAACCAATACAGGCCTACCTCAAGAAAGAAGAAAAATCTCAAGTAAGCTGTCTAACCTTACACTTAAAGGAAGTAGAAAAAGAAAACAGCGAACAAAGCCTAAAGTGAGTACAGGGAAGAAAATAATAAAGATCAGAGTGGAAATAAATGAAACAGAGTCTAAAAAACACTACAAAACATCAATGAAACCATGATCCGGTTCTTTGAAAAGATAAACAAAATTGATAAACCATTAGCCAGACTCACCAAGAGAAAAAGAGAGAGGAGCCAAATAAATAAAATCAGGAATGAAAGAAGAGAAGTGACAATGGACACCACAGAAATACAAAGAATATTGAGAAAATATTATAAACAATTACATGCCAACAAATTGGACAATCTAGAAAAAAATGGATAAATTCTTAGAAACATACAATTTTCCAAGGCCGAATCAAGGAGAAGCAGAAAATCTGAACAGACTGACTACTATGAACAAAATCAAATCAGTAATCAGAAAAGTCCCAATAAACAAAAGTCCTGGCGCAGATGGTTTCACAGGTGAATTTTACCAAATATTCAAAGAAGAATTAACACCTATCCTTCTCAAACTATTGCAAAAAATTCCAGAGGGGGGAAAGCTCCCAAGCTCATTTTATGAAGCCACCATTACCTTGATTCCAAAACCAAAGACATCACAAAAAAAGGAAAGAAAAAAAAGAAAAGAAAATTATACACCAATATCCCCGATGAACACACATGCAAAAATCCTCAACAAAATAGCACCAAACCAAATACACCAATACATTAAAAAGATCATGACCAAGTGGGATTTATTCCTCGGATGCAAGTTTTGTTCAATATCTGCAAATCAACTAACATGATATATCACATAAACAAAATGAAAGATAAAATTCATGTGATCATATCAATAGATGCAGAAAAAGTGTTTGACAAAATCCAGCATGCATTTATGATAAAAACTCTCAGCAAAGTAGAAATAAAAGGAATATACCTCAACGTAATAAAGGCCATATACGACAAACCCACAGCTAACCTCATACTCAACAGGGTAAAGTGAAAAGCATTCTCCTTAAGTTCCAAGGATGCCACTTTCACCACTTTGTTCAACATAGTATTGGAAGTCCAAGCCACAGAAGTAGGACAAGAAAAAGAAATAAAAGGCTTCCAAATTGGGAATGAAGAAGTTGAATTGTCACTTTTTGCAGATGACATGATTCTTTACATAGAAAACCCTAAAGACTCCACCAAAAAACTATCAGAAACAATAAACAGATAAAGTTGCAGGATATAAAATCAATGTACAAAAACCCATTGCATTTTTGTATACAAACAATAAAATTTCAGGAAAAGAAATGAAAAAAAAAAACCAATTACTTTTATAATTGCAACAAAAAGAAAAAGACCTAGGAGTATACTTAAAGAATGTGAAGGACCTGTACACTGAAAACTATAAGACATTATTAAAAGAAATTGAAGAAGACACAAAGCAATGGAAAGATATTCCATGGTCATGGATTGGAATAATCAACATAGGTAAATGGCCATATTACTCAAACCCATATGCAGATTTAATGCAATCCCTATCAAAATATCAGACATTTTTTAAAGAAATAGGAGAAAAAATCATCAGAGCTGTATGGTATCACAAAAGACCCCAAGTAGCCGAAGCAAACCTAAGGGAAAAAAAAAGAACAAAGCGGGGATTATCACACTCCCCGAGTTCAATTGATACTACAAAGCAACAATAATTAAAACAGCACAGTATTGGCAGAAAAATGGACACACAGGCCAATGGAATAGAATTGAAAACCCAGAAATAGGCTCACATATATATGGGTAGATAATTTTCCACAAAGGAGCCAAAAACATACAATGGAGAAAAGAATGCCTCTTCAACAAATGGTGCTGGGAAAATTGAAAAACGACATGCAAAAGAAGGAAACTAGACTGCTATCTGTCACCATATACCCAAATTAACTCAAATTGGACCAAATACCTTAACATAAGACCCCAAACAATAAATTGCATGGAAGAAAGCATAGGTACTAGACTTATGTACCTTGGATTCAAAGAGGATTTTATGAATTTGACCTGAAAGGAAGGGAAGTAAATGTAAAAACAAATGAATGGGACTACATCAAACTAAAAATTTTTTGCACAGCAAAAGAAACTATCAACAAAAAAAAGAGGCAACCAACTAAATTGGAGAAAATTTTGCAAACAATGCCTCTGATAAGGGGCTAATATCCAAAATCTATGAAGAACTTGTACAACTGAACAAACAATCCAATTAAAAAATGGCAGAGGACTTGAACAGACACTTTTCCCAAGAAGACATACAAATGACCAACAGATATATGAAAAGCTGCTCAGTTCACTAGCTATTATGAAAATGCAAGTCAAAACCACAATGAGATTCCAAATCATGCGTGTTGGAATGGCTATCATCAACAAGACAAGTAATAACAAATGTTGCAGAGGCTGAAAAGAAAAAGGAAACTTTTTATGAGGTCTGACAATTAAGTTTGCAAACTTGTTGCAATGATGTTGCTAAACTTTTTTGATATCACAGGGATTATTCATTATGAATTTGTACCAACTGGACAAACAGTTAACGAAGTTGACCATTTGGAAGTGCTGAAAGGGCTGCATGGAAAAGTTAGATGACCTGAACTTTTTTCCAACAATTCATGGCTTTTGCATAACGACAATGCACCAGCTCACACGGCACTGTCTGTGAGGGAGTTTTGAGCCAGTAAACAAATAACTATTGGAACACCCTCCCTACTCACCTGATCTGGCCCCCAATGACTTCTTTTTTTACCCAAAGATAAAGGAAATATTGAAAGGAAGACATTTTGATGACATTCAGGATATCAAGGGTAATATGATGACAGCTCTGATGGCTATTGCAGAAAAAGTTCCAAAATTGCTTTGAAGGGTCAACTAGGCACTGGCGTCAGTGCATAGCTTCCCAAGGGGAGTACTTCAAAGGTGACCATAGTGATATTCAGCAATGAGGTATGTAGCACTTTTTCCAGGATAAGTTCACAAACTGAATTGTCAGACCTCGTACACTGCTGGTGGGAATATAAACTGGTACAGCCGCTATCGCAAAAAGTATGGAGGTTCCTCAAAAAATTAAGAATAGAATTACCACACAACTCAGCAATCCCTCTGTGGGTATCTACCCCAGAAGTCTGAAAACATTTGCCTGTAATGATACATGTACTTCTATGTTCATTGTAACATTATGCATGGTGGCCGAGACATGGAAACAACCAAAGTGTCCTTTGATAGATGATTGGATAAAGAAGATGTGGTATATACACACAATGGAATATTACTCTGCCACGAGAAAAGATGAAATAGTGTCATTTATGACAACATGGATGGATCTTGAGATTATTATGCTAAGAGAATTGTCAGACAGAGAAAGGTGAGAACCATATGACTTTACTCATATGTGGGATACAAAAATGAAAGCAACAAAGGAACAAGACAAACAAACAAAGAAACAAAAACTCATAGACACAGGCAATAGTTTATACAGAGAGGGTAAGGTGGGGATGGTAGAAGAGGAAAAAGGGGGCCACATAAATGGTGATGGAAGGAGAACTGACTCTGGGTGGAGAAACACAATGCACTATATAGATGATGTATTATAGAAATGTACACTTGAAACCTATGCACTTTTACTAACCAATGTCACCCCCAATAAATTAAATAAAGAAAAAGTTTACTTGTTCTAGTTCTGCGGAAAAATGGCATTGGTATTTTTATTGGTATCACATTGAATCTATAGGTTGCTCTGTGTAGTATGGACATTTTAACGATGTTAATTCTTCCAACCACAAACACAGTATATGCTTCCATTTATTTGTATCTTCTTCAAGTTTATGCTTCGAAGGTTTTCTAATTTTCTGAGTCCAGGTCTTTTACCTCCTTAGTTAAATTTATTCCTAGGTATTTTATTTAATTTTTTGATGTAGTTGTAAATGGAATTGTTTTCTTAATTTCTCTTTCTGATAGCTTGTTATTGGTGTATAAAAATGCAACTGATTCCTGAATATTAATTTTGTATCCTGCTACTTTACTGAATTCATTTATCAGTTCTAACAGCTTTCTTGTGGAATCTTTCAAGTTCTCTCCATATAGTATCATGTCATTTGAAAATAATGACAGTTTTTCTTCTTCCTTTCCAATTTGGATGTCTTCTGTTTCTTTTTCTAGTCAGATCGCTGTGGCTAGGACTTCCAATAATATTATGTTGAATAAAAATTGTGCAAGTGGACATCCTTGTCCTGGTCCGGATCTTAAGGAAAATGCTTTTAGCTTTTTACCATTAAGTATGATGTTTGCTGTGGTTTTGTCATATAAGGGTAGCATTTCTTGTAAGGAAAATTAAGCTGATTGCTTTTGAAAAATACCAATATGTGCATAGAGCAGTGAGTTTTATTTGCTGATGATTCCCAAAGTTATTTTAAAATATTTAGTTTTTTCACAGTTTTACTTAATAATATGTGAAATATCAATCAATGTAACCTATATATAAACTAAAGGTCTTGGGGGTCCTTGATAATTTTTAAAAGTGCAAAAGTTTCCTGATACCAAATTTTGAGAGCCACTGCTCTAGGTGAACCTCAAGCATGTACCACGTACATGAGCTGGGTAGCTTTGGTGTACTTCAAGCCCTAGAAAAACAAGACCCATGACATAGATTCACATGGAGGGCAACTGGAATAAGGATCAGGAGATCTATCTGGGTCGCAGTGTCTGAGCCACTGTCAATTATAGTGTGCACATAAACTGGGTGTCTGTTATATTCTTAGAGCCCCATAAAGCAATATATTACAAGAAGCACAATGACAGATATGCTGTGCAAGACGCTGGGGTAAGTGTCAGGAATTTCCTGGGTCCCTTAGCCAGAGGCATTGCCAATGATAGGGCATTGGGTAAGTTAATTCCCTTCTGCTGATCATCAGGATGAAACTGGAGAGCCTTCTCAGCAGTCCCAGAGCATTGTGGAGACCTACAAGATCCCAGCTGGGCAAGCACTCTGGGTTCTTAGCAGCCCCGTAGGAAGGAAAGAAGAAACTCAACGCCAAATAATTATTTTAATATGAATGCAAAAGTTTGATAAAAAGAAGATTGCATTCTATTGCTTACTCTGATATATTGATACAAAGGAAAGAGTTCTGTTGAGTGCAAGGTGAAAATTAGCTCCTTTTATTAATTTATTTATTGAAGTCCATTGATGCAGGTAGAATATAAAGTCCATCTAAAATAACAAAAGTCCCCCTTTACTAGGTAAAATCATCATCACCAGTATCCAGTGCCTGCTGCATGTTGTGACTTTTCTACTTTACTGACACCAGTTTTTGCGAGGGAAATTATGTTCTGACCATTCTCATTCTCTGGGGAGGTAATTTGGTGTTTTATTCTTTTCCTTTGCCTGAGGTTATTTTTAGTCACTGCTCCTGGAGGAGTTGTTTTGAAGTTAGAAGGGAAAGTTAATATGAATATAATTGGTAAAAATGCTACCGTTTGGATACCTGTGCCTATTTTGGAGACCTAACCTGTATGAAAAGCAGGAGAAAATAATCTATTTTCTTTTTTAATGGCAGTATCTAATTTCTAGCCCATTCTTTGCACTTAACAAATGAATTTCCCCATCTTTGTCCACTCATTAGCCAGTAGATATTTACTGAGCACCCACACGTGACAAAAGGGTAGTCAGAGACAACATCATAAATGTGACACAAAATGTTTTAGGGTCAGAAAAATAATGATGTAGCATTTAGGCTGTCACTTACAGCTGTGTAACCTTGGGCAAGTGACGTTATCTCTGAAATATTTCCTTTAGGGAATATTTCCTTTATGAAAACGGTGAAATGAGATGCCATACATAAAGTGCTTAGTATATTGCCTGGCACATGCGAGATAATAAAAAAATTCTGCCCTCCTCTCAACCCTGGTTTTTGTGCTCTAATCACTACATCTCCTGGTCCTCGGGGAAAATAAATATGTCTCCCAGATCAAGTTCTATTGTGAAAAGAATAAGCACATCACCAGTATTGTCATTCTCCTAAGGTGTTGTGTACTATCTATCTGTTAATGATACAGCATAGGCAGCATTCCAGTTAAGGTTTAAACCAGTCAGTACCTGGGCCACAGAAAACTGTTATGCATAAGGGAGGATTCATTGACTGTTAAGAGCACAGTCATTAAAATTAGATAAAACTATATGGCAATTCTGGATAATTAGCAATATAACCTCTGAAGGCTCTCTTAAATTTGTTTGGCTTAGTTTCTCCATCTGTCAAATAAGGACAACACAACAGTCAGTACATCAGAGACTTTGTATACTCAGGAAGGGAAATAAGTACATGTTTACATTATTTTTTGACTATTAATTGACCTTTATTTTCTTGTAAAAGTTCTTTTTTTTCACTTTTTTTCATTTTTAACATCTTTATTTATTTTTCAATTACACACGACATTCAATATTATGTTATATTAGTTTCAGGTGTACAGCATAGTGGTTATATATTTACATTATTTATTTATTTATTTATTTATTTTAATTGTTAGTTTCAGGTGTACAGAACAATGCAATAGTTACCCTTTTCACCCTCACAAAGTAACAACCCCCTCCCCCATCTACTGCCCTCCCACCCCCGATATCATGCTTATCTATTACAATTCCATTGATTCCATTCCCACTCTCTACTCCATGTCCCGTGACTATATGTATATATAATTATAGTTGACATACAATATTATTCAACATCAGCTTCA
>NW_017733243.1:16422-23147 GCF_001890085.2 Hipposideros armiger
CTAACATGTGGTCTATCTTAGAAAATGATCCATGTGCACTTGAGAAGAATGTATATTCTGTAGCTTTGGGGTGAAATGCTCTGAAAATATTGATTAGGTCCAACTGGTCTAAAGTGTCATTTAAGGCCACTGTTTCCATTGATTTTCTGTCTGGAAGATCTCTCCATTGGTGACAGCGGGGTGTTGAAGTCCCCTACTATAATAGTGTTACTGTTTATCTCTGTCTTTATGTCTGTCAAAATCTGTTTTATATATTTAGGGGTTCCTATGTTAGGTGCATAGATATTTACTAGAGTTATATCCTCTTGTTGGATTGATCCCTTTATTATTATGAAGTGCCCTTCTTTGTCCTTCATTATGTTCTTCACTTTAAAGTCCATTTTATCTGATATAAGTATCGCTACTCCAGCTTTTTTCTTGGGACCATTTGCATGAAATATTTTACTCCATCCCTTTACTTTCAACCTGTATGTGTCTTTTGATCTAAGATGAGTCCCTTGTATACAGCATATGCAAGGGTCAGTACATGTTTACATTATACATGACCTTCAGCACCATTTTTGTGTTGTAGAATGGTTAGGGTGATATAATTGTTACAGGGATGAAAATATCACCCATTTCCATGTAAGTGATGTGTGTACATTCCTGCTTCCTGTTTCTTACTCTCTCAGTGAGCAGCACAGAAACAAGAGAATTTGGTGTTGCTTGTATCATTCAAGTTATCGAGAGACACAATCCCACAAAAGAACAAAGCAAAACAATGATTCTGCCAAACAGAACACTATAATGAGAGGCAGGAAATCTAGGTCACAGGTCTATAATTCACCACATTCTGACTTTATGACACTGAGTAAATCACTCCACCTCTCCTTACTTCCATGAGAAACCATAATAATACCACCTAGCCCTGATGGTCATCCAGACGAAGTATAATGAAGAGACACTTGTTCTGTTTTATACTAAAATAATTTTAAGGCTAGAATAATTAAAACCAATACAAGTATGTATAACTTAGTGAAATATAATAAAAAGACCAAAGTATTTATAAATGCTTATTATGATGAAACTTACATTTTTAAATCATTGGGTAAAGAAAATAATTTTAAATTTATTTTAATTATAGTAAGCTGTCCTTACTTTATATTATACAGGACAAAATGGCAAATGATAATAGTATTATTTAAAGTCATATATTCATTAAATGTTTAATAAAAAAGCAAACAAACAAAACCTCTATTGTGCCTATACATACAGAAAATTTGGGAAGAAGTTCACATGTGCACTTTGAATTGGTTCATTTACATCTTGAAGTTTGCCTGATCAGTGATGCAGTGCGTGAATGATGACTACAGAAGTACCATTTAATTGAAATTTTCTTTATGCGTATATGCTCATCTCTTTATATAACAAATGCTTTATCAGATCTTCTCATGTTTATAATTTTTGTTTCACAAGTGTTTGTTTACCTAATTATAATTATAAATAAGATAAGTAAAAAAAAATAATAAAACATTCGAGTCCCTCCAGCTATAATCAGTTAGATTTTTGGTATATCATTCCAGATTTTCTCTTTGCATGTAAACTATTATTTTTCAAAAAAAATCATGCTTTACTAAATATAGATTTCTTTATTTTTAACTGATGCACAATATCTCATTATGGAAATAATGTTATAGAAATATTATAAATTATTTAACTAATCTATTCATGAATATTTGGAATATTTCTAGGTTTTTTTTATTACAAACAATCGGCAGTTAACATATTTATACATAAGTCCCTTCTCATTTTTATGAAATTTTCTGTATCTATTAATTTATCATTTAAAACTATGAACATTTACATGTTAATAGATATTGACCAATGACAATTAAAAGGGGTTATACTGAATTATGCCCCTTCACCTCCAATAGTGTATTAAATTGTCTGATTCTCTACAACAGTGGTTTTCAAATTTGACTGCACCTAGAATCACCCAGGGAGCTTTTGAAAAATTATCAAGGCCCAAGTTCCTCTCCAGACCAATTAAATCAGCATCTTTGGGAGCAGAAGCCTGGGTATGCATATTTTCTAAATGCTCTCCAGGTGATTATAATGCAACCACAATTGAGAATCACTATTCTACACCTTCATCAACTATTAAAAATGTTTTCCTCAGACCTCAAAAGTCTGCTTGTAGAAATTTTTATAGAGAAACACGTGCAAATGAGTGTGTGTATGGACCAGGGCTCTGGTTTTGGCAGAAAGAAAATAAGGCAAGGGAGTTGAGAACCCTGGCATTAAAGCAAAGAAAATAATGAATTTGGGACTTGTATTCAAAACTACTACTTACACTCAGCATTCCATGTGTGTGACATAGTTTTCAAAAGTGGGATTTAGGTAAGTTCTCAGACTATATATTTAAAAGTGTTATATAGAGCCTTCAATAAATTATGTAAAGCCTGAACTCAGGCGAATCTTTTAGGGTAACATGAATAGATTTCCTTCCACTGAAAAAATTCAGTGGACACTAATATTGTCAGTGTTATGAATATGCAGAAAGGTAATTCAACTATGAGATGCCAGATTCTTTTAAAAGACAGATGGACATCTGTAGAAGTGGTCACAACAATTTTTAACTGGGGAAACCTTTCCCCACACGCACTCCTAGTCATAATCCCAAAGCAAAGCAGCTTTGATTGAAGGTGGTATGGAGCATAGTTACAACCCACTCACTCTGCCCCTGGACCTCTGGAGTGCCTTCTGAAGCATTTTCAGGTCATCCTAGAACTCGAGGAAACATGGATTTAAAACCACTCTCCTGGGGTAGGGCATCCCACTGGTATGATAGAAATGGGATACAGGTATGCCAGAGATACTGCTTCCCTTAGTGCACAGCATGGCTGCAGCAGGGAACAGGGCAGCTGGAGTCACTGGGTCTGATGCCTTTAATGGAGAGCCGATAGGTCTATTTATCCCAGTACAAATATTATTATGTTCTATGTGTGCCATAACTTGATAAAGATTGAAAAGCACTAATCTAGAGAACAGAAATATTCAGTGTATTTCCATGGCTATAAAACAATGGTCCTGGTGTGACTCAGAAACTGGTTGTGAAAGCAGTTCCAATGTTGCAAACAATTACAGCATAAGTGTATGGCTTTTCATAGGGGCCATTATATTGGATAATTTTCATTGCAATTACATTTTGATGTTTTTTTAAGGAGTGCGATCAGTCTCATATCATATTGTCATAATGTATAGAATTAAGATGGTTCTGATAAAAGATTTATGTTTCATATTCTTAAACTACAATACGATAGCTATACATGAAAGTTACTAAGATAGCATGCGCCTAGTGGATTATACTTTCTTCAATGCAATATTCATCTTCAATTCCATTTTCATATTAAAACGACATTCCATTATCAGGGAGGAGAGTAAATAGCACTTTCTTGATTCAAAGCAAAGCACCTGGAAACACATTATTACTTTCTGCATCACTCTTCCCCCCAACCACTGTTAACATACTAGACATTTTGTCCATTCCTGACCCTTCAGAGCTTTCCACAAGTACTTAACTGGGCTGTGGTGAATAGAGTAGCAAGTCTCCCCTTCCCAGGTGGAGGATTAACGTCTGAAGAAGAGGAAAAAAACTCGACTCCAAGTGTTTTATTTTTTTTTGTGGAGGGCAGTGTCACCAGCCCTCATATGTGGGATCCGAACTGGGGCCCTCTGGCATCCCAAGCCAGCTCCTAACCATCGCGCCACTCGGCCAGCCCTCCAAGTGTTTTATACTCTGCTTTATTTTGTGTACCACAACTGAGAACGGCCAAGTTTATTTTGCTAAATGAGGTGTTCAACACACACACACACACACACACACACATTTTGCAGGTTTCTGGGGTTTCTCTCCTTCAGAGAAACCTTGGCAATGACTATTAAGAGGGGCCTGTCACCTCTATGAGAGAGGGAGACAGAGCTTGTTTCATAAGATTTACTGACAGAGTACATAACACTGTTCAGCAAAGCAGAGGTGTCCAGAGATAAGCTAAGAGGGTTCAATGCATATGATATCTTAAAGCAAAATCTTCATGTTGGTTTACTAAAGGCCTTCATCAACTCATAATTAATTATGATGCTGTTCTGAAGCTTATTTTACACAATAATAACCAATCTCTAACCTGAAGAACTTGAAACATTTATATAATCTTTATAAAGCTGTAACTGGAAGGCAAGTCTGCTTACTGGAAAACTTGGGCTTATCTCATTAATAACCCCTGTTGTGTCTTGAGCTTTACTTGTGTGTACCTATCACTTGCTAGTCTACTGACTGGCTGTTGCCTGTGAGGGTCCATTATCACAATCTCAGCAGAGCTAAACTCTTCATTCTTCTGTCTTACATTTAGTTCACAAAATGTAAATGGTACAAGTTTTCTGGTTGTCAGTTGGTGGTACTTGAGAGGGCCTGAACCTGGAGATCACATGGGAAGGGTAGCAATGAGGGGACATAAGTAAATAGGCAAAGATTACAAGATCACTTGATAATCATGAATGAACACAGAGAAGCATTGTCCCAATCACAAAACTGACCAATATGCCCTCAATCTGGCTATTATAAGGGACTGCTACTTCCATACCTATCACTTTAGCCTTTCCCTAATCTTCCCCATATGTAGAGTAAGGTTGATTTAGATGCCAAATCATATAATTACTTGTGCTTCTGGGAAGCTTTCCTATAGCAAAGTCTTGCTTCCTTAAACCCTCCCCCATCACCTAACACAAGTCCCAATCCTATAAGTCATTTCTAAACCCTCTTATTGAAGCACCCCATGATTCCCCATGGCATGTGTTCTCTCTCTCTCTCTCTGCAACTCAACTTGTTCAAATACAGGCATGTTCCTGGTAGTTTTTACCTGGAGGGTGTTGCCATTCATGATTATGACAAACCAGTTTCACTTCAAGGAATTTAGTATCATACAGAAATATTCAAACAGGCATAAAGATATAAACAAGGATGCGTCGATTTCCACAGGAAAAAGAATGTAAGAATATGCTAAAGAATATGAAATAATATACTAAAAAGTATGTTGCATGGAAACTACAAAATGCTGCTGAGAGATATTCAAGGGGACACCTAAATAAGTAGAGAGACATATTTTGTTAATGGATCAGAACATTCAACATTGTTAAGATGTCACTTCTCCCCAAATTATCTACTGACTCAAAGCTATCATGATCAAAATCCCTACTGGAACTTTTGTAGAAATTGACAAGCTGATTCTAAAATGTATGTGCAAAAGTAAGAATAACCAAAATAACTTTGAAAAGTAATAGGTACAGGATACACATTGCCTGTTATCAAGACATTATAAGGCTACTGTAATCAAGATAGGGTGGCATCATAATCATGATACACACAAGTAGATCAAAGGAACACAATAAAGGGCCCAGAAACAGACCCATACATACAGGGACAACTGATTTTTGACAAAGATGGAAAGTTAACAGAGTGGAGAAAGAAGTCTTTTAAGCAAGTGATGCTGGTAAAATTAGATATCACTATGCCAAAAATTGAGCTTCAAACTATAACTTGTACCATATACAAGAAACTCAAAATGGATCATAGACCAAAATGTGAAACATAAAACTGTAAACATTTAGAACATAGGATAAAATGATGTGAACTGGGTTAGCCAACATTTATTTATTTATTTATTTATTTATTTTTTATTGTGAAACAAACATTTTTAAAAATTAATTTAAATCTATATATACTCACTTATAGTTGACATACAATATTTTTAAAATTACTTTTTATTGTGAAATACACATTTTTAGAATTAGTTTCAGCTGTATAACACAGTGCAATAGTTATACTTTCAACCCCTCGAAGTGACAACCCCCCTCCACCAATCCACTGCCCTACTTCCCCCCCCAATATTATACATATCTATTACAATTCCTTTGACTCCGCTCCCACACTATATTCCATGTCCCATGACTAAATATATATATTCACTTATACTTGACATACAATATTATACAACATCAGCTTCAGGTGTATAATGCAGTGATCAAGCCTCTACCCCATCCATGATGCGGTCTCCCTAGAAAGACATGTGACCATTTGATACCTTACAAAATATTTACAACATGATTAATTATATTCCTCGAACTGTCTTTCATGTCCCTGTGGCAATATTGTAGTTGCATATTTATGCTGTCTAACCCCTTCCCCTTCTCCCTCATCCCCACCCCTTCCCAACTAGCAGCCATCAGTTGTTCCTCTATATCTCGGAGATCATTTCTGTTTACTTTGCTCATTCATTCCGTTTTTTAGGTTCCACATATAAGTGAAATCATATGGTATTTGTCTTTCTCCGACTGACTTATTTCACTTAACATAATAGTCTCTAGGTCCACCCATATTGCTGCAAATGGTACGATTTCAATCTTCTTTATAGCGTAGTAATACTCCATTTTATAAATGTATCACAGTTTTTTAATCCAGTCATCTACCAATGGGCATTTCAGTTGTTTCCAAGTCTTGGCTATTGTAAATAGCAATGCAATAAACATAGGGGTGCATATATTTTTTCAAATTAGCGTCTTGGGTTTCCTTGGATAGATACCTAAGAGTGGAATTGGTGGGTCATATGGTAGTTCCATTTCCAGTTTTTTGAGATACCTCCATACTGATTTCCATAATGGCTGCACCAATCTGCAGTCCCACCAACAGTGCA
>NW_017733243.1:24774-39890 GCF_001890085.2 Hipposideros armiger
ATTGATTTCCTGATTTCTTCTTCTGATATTTTATTATTGGTGTATACAAATGCAACTGATTTCTGAATGTTAATTTTGTATCCTGCTACCTTACTAAATTCATTTATCAGTTTTAACAGTTTTTTGGTGGAGTCTTTGGGATTCTCTCTATATAGTATCATGTCATCTGCATATAATGACAATTTTACTCCCTCTTTTCCAACTTGGATGCCTTTCATTTCACTTTCTTGTCTGAATGCTGTGGCCAGAACTTCCAGAACTATGTTGAATACAAGTGGTGAAAGTGGGCAGGCTTGTCTTGTTCCTGCTCTGAAGGGGAAAGCTTTTAGCCTTTCCCGGTTGAGGATGTTTGCTGTGGGCTTATCATATATGGCCTTTATTATGTTGAGATATGATCCCTCTATTCCCAGTTTGCTAAGAGTTTTTATCATAAATGGCTGCTGGATTTTGTCAAATGCTTTTTCTGCATCTATTGATATGACCATATAATTTTAATATTTTATTTTAATGTGATGTATTACATTAACTGATATGCAGATATTGAACCAATTTTGCATACCAGGAATGAATCCCACTTGTCATGGTGTATGATCTTTTTAATGTGATGCTGAATTCGGATTTTTGTTGAGGATTTTTGAATCTATGTTCATTAGGGATATCGGCCTGTAGGTTTCTTTTTTTGTAATATCTTTGTCTGATTTTGGGATCAGAGTAATAGTGGCCTCGTAAAATGTGCTTGGGAGCCTTCCCTCATTCTGTATTTTTTGGAATAGTTTGAGGAGAATAGGTACTAATTCTTTTTTGAGTGTTATGTAAAATTCACCTGTGAATCATCTGGTCCAGGACTTTTGTTTATTGGAAGCTTGTTGATTACTGATTGAATTTCTTTGGTAGTAATCAGTCTGTTCAGAGTTTCTGTTTCTTCTTGGTTCAGACTTGGAAGATTGTATGCTTCTGGACATTTATCATTTCTTCCAGATTGTCTAATTTGCTGGCATATAGCTGCTCATAGAATTTTCTTACAATTTTCTGTATTTCTGTGGTATCTGTTGTCACTTCTCTTTCATTTCTGATTTTATTAATTTGGGTCGTCTCTTTCTTTTTCTGAGTCTGGCTAAGGGTTTGTCGATTTTGTTTATCTTTTCAAAAAACCAGCTTTTGGTTTCATTGATCTTTTGTGGGTTTTTTTTAACTCTATTTCATTTATTTCTGCTTTGGTCTTTAATATTTCCTTCCCTATACTCCCTCTGGGCTTGTTTTGCTGTTCTTTTCCCAGTTCCCTTAGGTTTAAAGATAGTCTGTTGATATGAGATTGTTCTTGTTTCTTTAGATAGGCCTGCATCACCATGAATTTTCCTCTTAGGGCTGCTTTTGCTGCATTCCATAGATTTGGGGTTGTTTTGTTTTCATTTTCCTTTGTCTTGAGATAGCTCTTGATTTCTTCCTTGTTCTCAGTTTTGACCCACTCGCTATTTAATAATTTGTCATTCAGCCTCTATGTATTTCTGTGCTTTCCGGGTTTTTTCTTATAATTGATTTCTAGTTTCATAGCATTGTAGTCAGAGAAGACACCTGATATGATTTCAATCTTCTTAAATTTATTGAGACTTGTTTTGTGGCCTAACATGTGGTCTATTTTGGAAAAAGTTCCATGTGCACTTGAGAAGAATGTATATTCTGTTGCTTTGGGGTGAAATGCTCTAAAAATATCAATTAAATCCAGCTCTTCTAAAGTGTCATTTAAGGCCACTGTTTCCATGTTGATTTTCTGTCTGGAGGATCTGTCCATTGGTGACAGTGGGGTGTTGAAATCCCCTACTACGATAGTATTGCTGTTGATCTCTGTCTTTATGTCTGCCAAAATCTGTTTTATATATTGAAGAGCTCCTATGTTGGGTGCATAGATTTTTACTAAGGTTATATCTTCTTGTTGAATCAATCCTTTTATTATTATGTAGTGTCCTTCTTTGTCTTTTATTGTAGTCTTCATTTCAAAGTCAATTTTGTCTGAAATAAGTATTGCTACTCCAGTTTTTTTCTCATTTCCATTCTCATAAAATATCTTATTCCATCCCTTTACTTTCAGTCTGTGTGTGTTTTGATCTGAGATGAGTCTCTTGTAAACTGCATTTGCATGGGTCCTGTTTTCTTATCCACTCAGCCTCTCTATGTCTTTTTTTTAAAATATTTTATTGGGGAATTGGGGGAGGGGAACAGCACTGGGGAATCGGGGAAGGGGAACTGACAAGTTGCTGTCGTTTTGTTCTTCAGTCTAGTTGTGGAGGATGTTGCTTCACTGGCCCAAGTTGGCACCATAATTACACTCTTCCGGGGTGAGGCAAATCAGTCGCTGGCTTCTGGACGGCCACTCACGATGGCTGCTGGCCGCGCACGCTGGCTGCTGGCTACACACGGTAGCTTATGGCAGCCCACTACAGCAGGGGCTGCAGCCTATGCCATTGCGGGCGACTCACGGCAACCCAGCTCCAGGTTGAGCTGTTGTTCAGCATCTTAGCTGTAGAGGGCAGTGTCACTGGCCCTCATATGTGGGATCCAAACCGGGGCCCTTTGTTGTCCCAAGCCAGTTCTTAACCAACGCACCACTCGGCCAGCCCCACTCTATGTCTTTTGATTGGAGCATTTAATCCATTCACATTTAAAGTGATTATTGATAGGTGCATATTTATTGCCATTTTGTTATTTATATTTCTGATCTTCCTGGGTTAGCTTGTTTTCCCCTTTCTTCTGTTTAAAGAAGCCCTTTAATATTTCCTGCAATGCTGGCTTGGTGGTAATGAATTCCTTAAGCTTATTGTTTTCTCAGAAGCTGTTTATCTCTCCTTCAATTTTAAGTGATAGCCGTGCTGGGTAGAGCAATCTTGGTTGTATTCATTTATTTTGCATCACTTTGAATATTTCCTGCCACACCCTGCTGGACTGCAGAGTTTCTGTAGAAAAGTCAGCTGTTAGTCTTATAGGAGTTCCTTTGTATGTAACCTGCTGTCTTTCTCTTGCTGCTTTTAGGATTCTATCTTTGTCTTTAAACTTTGCCATTTTTACTATAATGTGTCTAGTGGACTTGTTTGGGTTTATCTTGTGTGGAACTGTCTGTACTTCCTGGGCTTGTATGTTGTTTTCCTTCACCAGGGTAGGGAAGTTTTCAGTCATTATTTCTTCAAATACATTCTCCATCCCTTGCTTCTTCTCTTCTTCATGTGGTATTCTGATGACAAGAATGTTCTTGCTCTTGATGTTGTCCCACAGGTCTCTTAAACTATTTTCATCGTTTTTTTATTGTTTTCTCTTTTTTTATTGTTCCAGCTGGGTGATTTCTGCTATTTTGTCTTCTAAATCACTGATCCAATCCTCTGCTTCATCTAATCTACTGTTGATTCCTTCAAGTGTGTTATTCATTTCAGTTATTGTATACTTTCGTTCTAACTGGTTGTTTTTTATGATTTCTCTATCTTTATTTATGTCCTCACTAAGTTCCTTAAACATTCTTATCATCAGTGTTCTAAAGGCTGTCTCTGAAAGGTTGGATACCTCTGTTTCATTTAGTTCCATTTCTAGAGGTTTCTTCTGATCTTTTATGTTGGACATGTTTTTTTCTTCATTCTGGCTGTCGTTCTGTGATTGCTTCGATGTATTAGATAGATCACCAGCAAGCAAGTCTATGTGCCGGCTGGTTCTCCAGCTGCCCTCAGCATTACTGAGTTGAGCAAAGACAGTCCTCACTGATTTTTACTGCCAGGTATCATAGAACTCCTCTCTGGTTTTTTATATATATATAAAACACAACTGGTTAAAATAATGATTCTTCATCAACATTAAAAACTTCTACTCTTCAAAAGACATCTTTAAGAGAATAAAAATACAACCCACAGACTGGCACAAAATATTTGTAAAACATATCTGATAATAGACTTGTATTCATTACATGTAAACACCTCCTAAAATCAACCAAATGAGCCCCCTACTTTTTAAAAAATGGCCATAAGTTTTACACATACTTCACCCAAGCTATATGGATAGCAATTATGGATATGAAAAGATGTTCAACATCATTAGTTATTAGAGAAATGCAAATTTGGTCTACAAGGACACTGGGCTAAATCAAAAAGTGACCATACCAAGAGTTAGCAAGGAAGTGGAGCAATCAGAACTCTCACACACAGATGCAGGAATATAAAATGGTACACTTTGGAAAACATAAAAGTTAAACATATACCTACCATATGATCCAGTCATTCTACTCCTCGTTATTTACCAAAAAGCAAAGCATGTGTCCATAGAATTAGTTGTACATGAATCCTGACAGCAGTTTTATTCCTAATAGCCCAAATCTGGAAACAACCCAAAGGTCCATCAACAGGCAAATGGATACGGAAACTGTGGTATAGCCATATCATGGAATTCTACTTAGCAATAAAAAACAATCACTATTGATACATGTAACACCATGGGTGGATCGCTAATAATCATGGTAAAAGAAGCCAGATCACCCAAGGCCACTCCCCCAATCCATGTTGTATGATTCAATTTCTATAAAATTACAGAAAGTGAGAATGATTCTATGCTGTTGTAAGGCAGATCCGTGGTTGTCTGGGTGCGGGGAGACACAGGGAGAGGTAGGAGGAAAGGATTACAAAGGGGCATTTTCGACTTGCAGCTGCCAACTCAAATGCTCCTGCGCACTGATCCTTTGAAGTCATAAAGGAGTGTCTTGGAATGCTAAGACCTGAGGGAATGATCTCGATAAAACTTCCTTATTCGGTGGTCTCGGAATGCTGAGGCTATCCCTGGGATCATGTGTATATGTGAAAGCACAACTCGTGTTGATCAAAATGAATTTCAGTAAAGCAGCTGCTGGTCTAATTGAATCAATTAACTGGGTACAGATATTCAAATTGACTTCTTTGTGACAGTTGTAAATAAAAGTTATTTGCCCACCAGTATCAGGACTTGCTCTCTCAGTCTGCAGAGACAAGACCCTTGGGCAGCAGAAACTATTTTTTTTAAGATTTTTATTGGGGAATTGGGGGTATGGGAACAGTGCTGGGGAACTGGGCGAAGGGGAACAGACAAGTTGCTGTTGTTTTGTTCTTCAGTCTAGTTGTGGAGGACGTCGCATCACTGGCCCAAGTTGGCACCATCATTGTGCTCTTCCCAGACAAGGCAGATCAGTCACTGGCCTTCAGGACGGCCGCTCACTGCAGCTGCTGGCCGTTCACGCTGGCTGCTGGCTACACACGGTAGCCCATGGCAACCCATGCCACAGGGGCTGCAGCCTACGCCATACGCCGGCGACTCACAGCAGCCCAGCTCCAGGTTGAGCTGTTGTTCAGCATCTTAGCTGTAGAGGGCAGTGTCACTGGCCCTCTAATATGGGATCCGAACCAGGGCCCTCTGGCGTCCCAAGCCAGTTCTTAATGGGCCACTTGGCTGGCCCAGAAACTCTATTGTTGACTCTTGTGATTTCTTAACCCGTTGCCACCCATCTTAGAAACCCCAGCCCTTGTCACGCGGGACGTGATATCTGGCACCTTAACCTGGGACCTCGAAGAGGGAGAGTGAGACTCCGAGTCTAAGGAAAAATGTTTAATGGCAATAGGGCCCCAGGGAGGAGCCACGACAACTACCAGATAAAGAGGTAGGGAATATCCCAGGGAATTTAACCAGGGTAAAAGGGAATTTACTAAAAAAAACTTTTGTGTGAAAGAGTGTGAATGTGTGAGTTATTGATTATAGTTTCAAGGATAAATTAGTCACAAAACTTGAGTGTGCTCCAATCTGCGGTTCCATAATTTGTCTTAAGGCATAACGGCGACTGGGCATTTGTCTTCAGACACTTGTCCAGAGTCTTATACCAGAGTACCTTCAGCCAAGACAAACTTAGTCACACGAGGGATGCGGCCAGATGAGCATCTGAATGAAATTTGAGTAAAAGCTTCACTTTCTTTCTTGTTACTAATATGGGAAATGCTGAGAGCCAAGACAGACCTTATATTAGTCTGTTCAAACAGCTTCTTAAAGCTGGGGGAGCTTGAATTTCAGACCAGAGATTAGAAGAGCTTTTAAGGGTAATTGAAATTTATTGTTCCTGGTCACCTAATTTAGGAATAGTAGACTAGAAAGCATGGGAGGAAATCGGTGATGAACTCTTTGATGTACAGTATTCAGGTGTTCCTCTCCCAGCAACAATTTGGATTACTTGGCAGATAGTCCGGTCAGTTTTAGAGCCTTTACAAACAGATGCGGAAGATGGAGAGGAGGACAAGAAAGAAGGCTATAATTTGCCTTCAGTCTGTTTAGTTCCCCCTCGGCCTCCGCCTCTTCCATCAGCTACGGCGAGGGAAAGGGGACCTTCCAGGCCGCAGGAGGAAAGTGTTAATCCTTTCCTCCCCGCTGTTCGTCTCCCTCCCCCTCCTAGGAGAGATTTACAGATGCAGCTTTCCACAGTAGAAAGAGCCATTAGGTAGGTGCATCTGGAGGGCGATTTGGAAACTTTAGCTTTTCCTGTTATACTTCATGAGCGTATTGCTTCTGGTACAGATCCTCAAAACCCAAACGGAGTTTATGAACATCAATATGAGGCTTTTCCTTTTAAGATATTGAAAGAATTAAAACTTGCTGTAACTCAGTATGGTCCTATTTCACCATTCACCCTAGGCATAATTCGTAATTTGGCTGATGGAAATCGTTTAATTCCTATAGATCGGTGTACAATGGCTCAGACATGCCTTTTGCTTGCTCAATTTTTACAATTTAAAACTTGGTGGACAGATGGAGCAGAAACCCAGAGTAGATACAATCAGTCGCATAATATTGCTATTTCTCAAGATCATCTCCTAGGGACGAATAACTGGGAAAGCACCAGGAATCAGCTAGTTATGGAAGATCAGGCTATAGCTCAATTAAAAAGGATTTGTTTAAATGCATGGGAAAAAATAGAAACAGATGGTCAGGCTCCAAAGTCTTTTAAAAAAATCCTGCAAGGTCCAACTGAACCATATCCATAATTTGTAGCCCGCTTGCAAGATGCAATAAGGAACAAGGTAACTAATTTGCAAGCAGCTGAAATCATTCAAGAAATCCTTGCCTTTGATAATGCAAATGATGATTGTAAAAAGGCTATTGGGCCAATGAAAGGAAAGACTGATCTGTCCGGTTATATTCGCTTATGCCAAGGAGTAGGAACACAGCAATGTAAGGCTGTGATGTTAGCTCAGGCAATGGCAGGAATAGAAATCGGACAGAATAAATTCCCAGGAAGTTGTTATAATTGTGGGAAATCTGGTCATACAAAAAAAGAGTGTAGAAAGAAAAATAGAAACAGTTCCCACACACCTAACACCGCAGCTCTTAGGGAACCCAGACAGCCTGGACTATGTCCAAAATACCAAAAAGGAAATCATTGAGCTTCAGAATGCTGATCAATTTATAATAGAAATGGCACTCCGCTTCCAGAAAAGGGAGAAGGGGCCAGCCCCAGGCCCAGACAAGAACCTGGGCATATATGGCACAGGAGATGCTTTAAAATTATCAGGCAGTACCCATTCTAGACTTAATGTCCAACAATTAAGTCCAGACACGGAAGGGAGTGCTGCAGTCCATGTCTGTAGAACACAAGATATTTTATTGCTCCCTGGAGAATCCCCCCACCGTGTGTCCACAGGAATTTTTGGCCCGATTCCTCCTAATACTGTTGGAATTCTCCTTGGTAATTCTTGTGTAACTTCCAAGGGAGTCACTGTTCATACTGGAATCATAGATTCTGATTCTGAGGGAGAAATTCAAGTAATAATGTCCTCTTCAGTTCCCTGGTCTGTGAAGAAGGGAAAGCAAGTCGTGCAACTGCTTCTCCTTCCATATATTCTCTCAGAAAAAAAGGGGAGACAGAAAAGGGAAACCGGAGGCCAGCTGAGTGGCGCGATGGTTAAGAACTGGCTTGGGATGCCAGAGGGTCCCAGTTTGGATCCCACATATGAGGGCCAGTGACACAGCCCTCCACAGCTAAGATGCTGAACAACAGCTCAACCTGGAGCTGGGCTGCCGTGAGTCACCGTCGACGGCGTAGGCTGCAGCCCCTGTGGCAGTGAGTTTCCATGGGCTACCGTGTGTAGCCAGCAGCCAGCGTGAGCGGCCAGCAGCCGCAGTGAGCGGCCTTCCAGAAGCCGGCGACTGATCTGCCTCACCCGGGAAGACCGCAATGATGGTGCCAACTTGGGCCAGTGAAGCAACGTCCTCCACAACTAGACTGAAGAACAAAAGGACAGCAACTTGTCTGTTCCCCTTCCCCCAATTCCCCAGCGCTGTTCCCATCCCCCAATTTCCCAATAAAAATCTTTAAAAAATAAATAAAAATAAAAATAAACTAAAAAAAAGAGAAAAGGGAAACCGGGGGATTTAGAAGTACTGGTCAGGCAGGTGTTTTTCTAGCGGAAAAAATATCAGGAATTCGTCCTGTTTGTCAAATTGAAATCCAAGGCAAAAAAATTGAAGGTCTTTTAGATACAGGGGCTGATGTTTCTATAATTAGTTTTCAAGAATGGCCAAAAAATTGGAAGGTACAAGAACCAAGTATTAACATAGTGGGAGTTGGCAAAGCTTCAGGCTTACGTCAAAGTGTCTATATTCTTCCTTGCCTAGGTCCCAAGGCACAAAAAGGATTTTTACAACCCTATATTGCAGATATTCCAGTTAATATATGGGGAAGATATTTACTTACATAATGGGAGGCAGAGATTTGGATACCTCCTCAAAATTAAAAATTAATAAATTATATGGGATCTCCACCAGAAGGAAGTTTAAAAATTAACCAGGGGATTACTCAACCCAATCAGCTTTCATCTCAGCAAAGGAAGAGAGGAATTAGGTTACTGGACAGAGACGCAAGAGCATTTTTTGTAGGGGCCGCTGTTACTGAGCTGTGAACTCCTGTAGCTCTCAAATGGATAAAAAACACGCCTCTATGGATCAAGCAGTGGCCCCTATCGCAGGAAAAATTAGAGGCTGTAGCAAAATTAGTACAGATTCAATTAGAATTAGATCATATAGAACTTTCTACAAGTCCCTGGAATTCTCTAGTATTTGTTATCCAGAAAACATCAGGAAAATATTGAATGCTCACTGACCTCCGCGAGCAGTTAATGCTCTCATTGAGCCCATGGGTACTTTGCAGACTTGACTTCCACAACCATCCATGATTCCAAATATTGGCCTTTGATAGTAGTTGATTTACAAGATTGTTTTTATATAATACCTTTGCATTCTCAAGATTGTCCTAAATTTGCATTTTCTATTCCTTCAACTAATAATAAAGAACCTATGAGGAGATATCAATGGAAAGTTCTACCTCAGGGGATGCTTAATAGCCCAACCATGTGTCAGCTTTTTGTAGACAGAGCTGTTCTCCCTCTAAGGAATAAATTTCCAGATTGTTATATCATTCATTATACGGATGACATTCTCTGTGCTGCATCCTCTATGGAGCAGTTGGCAGCAGGTTTTGAATTACTTAAAAAGCAGCTTGACATAGCAGGACTTTGCATTGCTCCAAATAAAATACAAATCACCACATCGATGCAGTATCTGGGTACTGTTGTGGATAGACAGTCTATTCGACCTCAAAACGTTCAAATTAGAAGAGATCAAATTAATACTCTAAATGATTTGCAAAAATTATTAGGGGACATTAATTGGTTATGTCCTACATTGGGCATCCCTACATATGCCCTCAGTCATTTATTTGGTCTTTTGCGAGGAGCACCGCAGCTAAATAGCTCGAACAAGCTGACTCCTCGGGCCAGTCAAGAATTGGAGCTTCTAGAGCACAAAATACAAGAAGGTCAAATTCAGCTCATCAACCCTGTGCAACCCCTACAGATCTTAATTTTTCCCACACCACATTCGCCTACGGCGGTAATTGTTCAACAGGATGACCTAGTAGAATGGCTTTTTCTTCCTAATAATTTTGTTAAGTCACGCCCTACTTATGTGGAATTAATTTCTGAGCTCATATCACGAGCTCGAACCAGAGTCCTTCATCTCAATTGAAAAGAGCCTAATAAAATTGTAGTTCCTTTTAAGAAACAGCTAATATCTCATTCAATACTCATGCTGAGTCTTGGCAAATTGCCATCAGTGACTTTTATGTAATTATTGACAATCATTATCCTAAAAATAAATTGTTTCAGTTTCTACAAAAAAATAATTGGATTTTACCTAAAAAACTTGGGCAGACGCCTATTCCTCAGCGTCTAACAGTCTTCACAGACGGATCTAATAATGGCAAAGCAGCAATTGTCTGTGAGAAGGGTAATCAGCTTATACAAACAAATTGCACATCGGCTCAAAGGGCTGAGTTAGTGGCAGTGTTCACTGCTTTACAAACATTTTCTGACCCTTTAAATATTGTTTCTGATTCCACCTATGTAGTACACACGGTGCAAAATATTGAAACTGCATCTCTTTCTAATAATTCTAATCAGTCTCCAGCTACTGTTTAACCAACTTCAGCAGGTTGTGAGAAACCGTAAGCACCCCTTCTTTATCATGCACATTCGTGCTCTTACTACCCTGCCTGGTCCACTGATGCAAGGCAATTCAATTGCTGATTCGTTAGTAGGAAATGTTCAGGTTGCCAGGCAACAAACTTCCATTCCCTAACACATGCTAATGCAGGTGGTTTGCGTTCATGGTTTGTTATCTCTAACAACCAAGCTCCTCAAATTATACAGACATGCCCTACTTGTCAGATTCTTAATGCTCCACAAGAGCGTCCTGAAGGAGTTAACCCTCACGGTTTAGTCCCAATGCTATTTGGCAAATGGATGTAACTCATGTTCCTTCATTTGGGCGGACATCGTTTGTTCATGTTACTATAAATACGGCTTCTGGTTTTTTAGTCGCCAATGCTATGACAGGAGAGACCACCGCCCATACCTGTCGTCATTTACTTGTTTGTTTTTCCATTATGGGCCTACCTTGTTCTATCAAGACAGACAATGGCCCTGCTTATACAAGCTCTAAATTTGCTCAATTCTGCTTATATGGGGAATTTCACACACCACTGGGATTCCTTACAATCCACAGGGTCAAGCTATTGTTGAACTTACTAATTGCACCTTAAAAAACAGTGACAAAAACAGAAAGGGGGAGACTGCAAAGACCTCCCACAGATACAATTAGCAAAAGCTATGTTTACCTTAAACTTTTTGAATTCTTCTGGTTCAAGTACTGAACCACACCTTGGATGGACTGCAGTTGAGAGGCATTTCAACAGCATGCTTAGTCCAAAACCTTTGGAAAAATTTCCTATCTGGTGGAAAGATATCCAAACTAATCAATGGTATTTAGGAAACTTGTTAACTTGGGAACGAGGTTTTGCTTGTATTTCTCCAGGTCCAGAGGAACGGCCTTTGTGGGTGCCTAGCAGATGTGTCAAACCTTACCATGAGCGACGGCTCCAGGAAGAGAAAATTAGCGCACATAGCAGACATAGAACCTCCAGTGTTCCAAATGTATCGTCTATTGTTGACAACCATGCTGAAAAACATGCGGATGGGCCCACTCCCCTGGAGGAAGCACTCCCAAGACGGAGAAAGCTCAACCTCCCACATGGGGACAATTGAAAAAGCTGTCTCAGATGGCAGAAAAGAATTTGGATGAAAAAGGCTTAACTAAAAATGGTACCAACATGCTAGTTTCTATACTTGCAGTAATTTCAGTAGTAAGTTATCTTTTGCAAAGCATTGTAACAGTTAATTTTACTTATTGGGCTTATTTGCTTAATTCTTCATTTACTCTTTTAAATCACATTGCTGTGGGCTATTTAAAAAAACACCTATTTGCATTGCTTTAAAGACCCCCGTGTCTCTCACTTTGTCACCAAACCTGGAAAGTTCCCAGAGAGAAAGGAAATAACTGCTTTAAAATATAACTGAAATATTTCTACTTACTGTGTTTAATCTTAGCTTTACTGTAAATATCCAACAACTACAGCAGGAGATGGATTTGATGACGTATGCTCACTTATCACTCCTGCCTGGAGATGAAACGCTTTCCACAGCTGCGGAAGAGTTTTCTACTTTAAACCCCTTCCCTTGGGTAAATACCCTTGGAGAAGGACTTATGGGTGCATTTCTAATCTTATAGATTTTATTGTTTCTATTTTATCTAGTCATCTGCCATGGACAAGAAAAGCTCAGAGGGGAAATAATCAGGAAACCACCTAGTCTGTGTTCCTCCTATTGCTAAAATCAAACAGGGGGAGATGTCACCTTGCAGCAGCCGACTCGAATGCTCCTGCACACTGATCCTTTGAAGTCATAAGAAAGTGTCTTGGAATGTTGAGACCCGAGGGACTAATCTCGGTAAAACTTCCTTATCCGGTGGTCTCGGAATGCTGAGACCATCCTGGGGATCATACGCATGTGTGAAAGCACAACTCCTGCTCGATCACAATGAGTTTCTGTGAAGCAGCTGCCGGTCTAATTGAATCAATGAACTGGGTATAGATATTGAAATTGACTTCTTTGTGAGACTTGTAAATAAAAGTTATTTGCCCGCCAGTATCAGGGCTTGCTCTCTCAGTTGGCAGAGACAAGACCCCTGGCCTGCAGAAACTCTATTTTTGACTCTTGTGATTTCTTAACCCGTCAACGCCCCTCCTCGAAACCCCAGCCCTTGTCAGGCAGGACGTGATAGGGCATGAAGAAACTTTTGGGGGTGATTGACATGGTCACTATCTCAACTGTGGTAATGGTTTCACATGTGTACACGCGTCAAAATTATCCAATTGTATACTTTAAATATGTACGGTTTAATGTAGGTCAATTAATCTCAAGAAAGCTATTACATAAAAAGTATGTAAATACTAAATTGAAAAGATAACTGGAAAGACGAAAAGGCAAGTGGCAGAATACTTTAGTCTTCTTTTTGGAGGAGAATACATTTGTGAATATTGTTTATTCAGAGGATATGCAATGAAAGATTAGGCACTGTGCACCGTTACACAGAAAAACACTGAGTGACTCAAAACCCTGCTGCAGAAGTGTATTTATTGACATGGAAAGACATTCACCATATACAGTTAGTTAAGGGGGGGAGAGCAAGTTACACACAGTTTACAGTATGATCTTCTTTTAGTTTAACAGTTTAAAAATCTAAAAGCATATAACCCAGTATTTCCACACATTGAAACACTCTCTTCTGTCAGACCACGGGTTGTAATCCCTACCAGGAGCCTTAGAGAACATAGCCATAGCTCAAAAGTCCTGGGGATGCTTTCTGAACCGTACAGACTTCCAGAAATCACTATCATGTCGGCTCAGGCAGCGCCTTCTCTCCCAGCTTTCCTGTTGTGTGTTGATGAAGCTGGAGTTATGAGTCTAAATTTCCCCAATTAAGTTTATCCTGTACAGTTTTAGCTGATACAAATGCACAAAGTGGCTTAACCTACTAGTAAAAGATAGCACCGTTTGGCCTTTCATGTGACTTCCATATGAAATAAATACATTATAAATGGTAAAAAGAATTGTTATGAGTTTGTGAGGAGGCAACCAATTATCTTTTTATTGTAATGTATGAAGCAATGTACAGATCCATTCCAGTCCTTTGGGGGGAAAAGGACATACAGATTTAAAATCAAAACTCTCATACACAGCTCCAGGAATATAAAATGGTACACTTTGGAAAACAAAAGTTAAATATATACCTACCATATGATCCAGTCACCCCACTCCTAGGTATTTACCAAAAAGCAAAACATATGTCCATAGAAATAGTTGTACACCAATCCTGACAGCAGCTTTATTTCTAATAGCCCAAATCTGGAAACAACCCAAATGTCCATCAACATGCAAATGGATGAGCAAACTGTGGTACAGCCATATCGTGGAATACTACTTGGCAATAAAAAACAATCACTATTGATACATATAACAACATGGGTGGATCTCAAATAATCATGGTGAGTGAAAGAAGCCAGACTTCCAAAGGCCCCTCCCCCAATCCATGATAGGAAAGACATATAGCAAATTTCACTTGCTGATTACTCCAAATTTGCATCTTGTTATTCATTCCATAGTTTTGGGCACCTGTTGTTTTTCAGACATTGCCAGTTCAAATCCACACTCATACCAGACTTTTCCCGACCTCCAGACAGGTGTAGCCAAATGTGTAATGGACATGTGCATTTGCAGGAAGTGAAGAACTGCAGACTGACAGGGACATTATCTACAGCAAACTGAATCATTAAAACCAGTCTCTGAGCCTTCAAGTCCTCCACCTAAAAAGGTGAAAGGACTATAAGGCACTGAGTGAGTGGGTTTTGGTATCAGACAAAACAGATACGCCACCTGCCTGCTAGGGGAGTCTAGGAAAAAGTATTTAACCTCACTGATTCTCACAGGAGGTGATCCAGAATGAGTTATGATAATAACTTAAAAAAACCTACCAGTACCTAGCTCACAGGATCATTGTGAAAAGTGGGGAAAAAAGAACCTGTAGAATACAGTGCCAACACAGTACCTGACATAAGAGCAGATACTCAGGACATCTTTCCTCCCTACAACTATCTCCTTTCTATTCTGTGAGATGATTCTCACAGATATTAAACAGCGTAGCAAAGTAAGAGTTATAAATGTAATAGCAAATTTAAAAAAATGATTAACCTTATCTAGGATTCAGAGCAATTTCTGTGTTGTGAAATAAGTTATCTGATACTGGTAGAAAAAAAATTGGAAATTCCTTATATTAAACAGCTTATAGCAACCCTTGCCTCCTTCACGTACTGGGAATGCACATTTTACAATGAGTGTGGGTGTGTGTGCATGCATGTAGGCATGTACTGTTATATTGTGTGTGCATATGCCTCACTTCTGCAACTAGATTACAAGTTCAAGGCTATTTTCTTGTATGCCTTTTGAAGCCACAAATGGATCGAAGCAGATACTAACGAACAAGTTAGCTTACTTAGGATGAACTGGTTCACAAACTTCTTAAGTAACATGTTAAAAAGCATCCCATCGACACAAGGTAAAAATCAACAGGCATTTTCAGCTCACGATGGAATAGTCACTTCATACCCCCAAAACGGTCTAGCTCAGAGC
>NW_017733243.1:40015-42828 GCF_001890085.2 Hipposideros armiger
TGGAGACTGTTCAAAAGGTGTTCGCTCTTATTTCTGGCTCATTTTACATTGTCTCAATAATCACTTTAACTTCACGGAAAATGGCCATGAGCGTGTTATAACTCAAGTGATCGACAACCACAATCAAGCCCTTTCTGATATGCTCTTTTATGTTAATAAATATGGCCACGGCACTAACCAGATTGGCTTTTGCTTCTTTCTGGTTAAAGATGAGTTTTAATGCTGCTAATGCCTTTGTACTGATCATGTCTCTGGCTGCAGCTGGGTTCTCAGACAAATTCAATAGTACTTTCAAAACAAGGTTTCTGGTTTTACGATTTCCCAGGGACAGCACGCGAAAAAGCTCGGAAAAGTAATTGGCAACAATACGGTGATGGTTAGAGTCAGCAGTCAGTTGCCCTAGTATCTTTAATCCAGACTGCTGTCCGGGTGAGTTCAAGGGAAAACACGCAGTTTCCTCACACATATGCTTGACATGTAATGCAACCTTGCGTTCTCTTTCATCCCCACAAGGGGGATTCAGAGTAATTACGGCCTTTTTTCTCATTTCAGAGGAAGGGAAACTGAGCAAGCTTTCAATAAGCGTCACTACACCCACCTCATTGATGAACTCTTGGGCAAATGGATGAACATTGATGACCCCCATTGCAATTTGAGCTATTTTATGAATGAGAGGATCAGTAGTTGACTTGAGTAAGGTAACAAGTTTTTCAAACTCCTCAGAACTCATGTAGCATTCCATTTTGCAAGGGCAAGCAAATGGCTTAATCCCATTCGCCTCCCTGAACCTGATTTGGCGTCTAATCTCCTCTATGGTCTGAATGCAAGAGTCAGAGCCAAATGGGCACTCAGGGATAGGCTGTGAGCATGGAGGAGTGCTCATGGAAGAGCATGCTGTTGCCACAGGCAAAGACTGAGGATTCTCCTCAGCCGAGGCCAGGACGATATATGAAGGGGGCCTTGTCTCAGATGGGACTTGGGATCTAAATCCTAACACTGCTGGGGTTACAGCAGGGGCTTTGGGCCAGATAGTTACCTCAGACCAGTCCTTGGGCCTATTTTTTTCATTAATTTCATCCACAGGCTGGGGCCTAACTATCTTACTCACGGGTCTAGGATTAGGGTCAAAACTAGTTTCGTCTCCATCCCAAAACCAGTTCCCGATAACATTCTCCTCGTCCTCCTCCTCCTCCCCCTTAGCACCTGGCCCAGCCTTGCAGTCATCCCTGGCCACCACAGGCTCCAACTTCTCAGCACAGGATGGGGGACCAGTATCAGCTTTCTCTTCGTCCTTAGCATTGGAGCGATTACCAGTCCCTTCTCCATTCCAGAACCCGGAACCAACACTGGTCCCTTCCCCAGCCCAGAAGCAGGCACCGATGTCAGCCTTATCTTTACGCATAGACCTGGACTTGGCACTAGCCTCAGCCACACAACAAAACCGAGATGCTCTAGTGGCCTCATCTTCAGCTTTGGGACTGAAATTTGCCAGGGATCCTTCCTTCATCTCAATTACAACCTTGTTCTTAGACACTGCCTTCATCTCTGCCACTGAATCTGCCTGAGACCCTGCCGTGCCTTTTGCCTTGGCCGGGGTCTTGGCTACACGAGCAGCCTCCCTCTTTGCTTCGGCTGCGACACCAGCCTTTTTTGCAGTTTTGGCCTTATTTCTACTCCGAGTCATGGCTGAAGCCCAGTTATGTAGGTAGCCCTATACAGTCTTGGCGTTGGCTCTCAACCTGTCCCAGGTCGATGTCTTGACACTCTTTCACTCGGTCAGAGGGAAACTCTGTAGCAAGAGTTAGAGTCAACAGTCGGTTCAGCAGGCACGCAGTCCCCTTGCCAAACACACAGCCTCTGTCAATGATACAGACAGAGGGCCGAGGCACTCAGGCCGACGGAAGGTGATGGGTCCTGAGTGCACACAAGTTGAAAGTGATAATCTTCCGCCACTCCAAGGCCACCACAGCCACCGCTGGAGATGGACCTGAGGTGCAAGAAGGAAATGGGCTTTGAGTCTCTTCCAACTGTGCTTATCTGTGCAGGCGGCCACACAGGACACGAGAGAGTAGACATGGACTATGTGGTAGGAGAACTGGAATCGTAGAAAACTGTTACATCATTTTATCCCTTCCACACTCCCACTAATGCCCAACAGTGTCCTGCCCGGGCACTAGTACACTCTTTTCTCTGCATTAAATAGCAGCGGGGATGGTGGGAAAACTTTCTGAAAGGGAGAGAGTCTAAGGAACGCCCAGCCCCCTTGGTATACACCACTATACTCTACAGGTCTATTCAGGTAGGCCTCACACCAACCTGCACTGATCTGGTGCAATTTTCTCCTCCTTCCCTGCTTCCAGTGTTGATCAGCCCTACAGCTGAAATCACAGGCAGACCTAAGGACAAAAACACAGGAGGGATTAGAATTCTGAGTTTTGCTAGACAGATACGCACTCTGCTTTCTAAATCCAATGCCTGCCTTTCCCAATCTAGAGCTGTGGATATACAGCTGACCCTTGACCGACACCGGGATTAGAGGTGCTGATCTCGCGTGCAGTTGAAAGCCCAGAGATACCTAAAGTCGGCCCTCAGCCCATGTGGATTCCCAACCACAGATTTGAACCTTGAACACTGCGGGTTTGAACTGCAGTCAGTACAACTGTGTGGGTCTACTGAACTGTCATCAAATGGAAAAAAAAAACCCACGTATAAGTGGACCTGCGCATTTCACACCCGTGTTGTTCAAGGGTGAACTGTGTAATGATTCTGGCCTCCTTGGTCCTCCTCATGGCTTCCCTCCCCATTTTCTGGGT
>NW_017733243.1:43533-44588 GCF_001890085.2 Hipposideros armiger
GAATCCTACCTCATTCACCACCTATGCCAGCCAGCCCTTGCCACAGGGGACCTCCGGAGATGCTGTCCTTCCCACCAAAGAACAGTCCTCTAGCTGCAGAAGAGTCACACCCCAGAGAAAGAGAGAGGAGCATTCAGCAAAACACCAGGAAAATATGTTGATAACGGCAGAAAAAGTATCAGGTTAATTAATGGGCGGATACCCAGAATTCGGGTCCTAACACCTCCTTTTGAAGGATCAGGAAATTAGCAAAAACAAACAAAAAAACTCTCGGAACTCCCATGATTCCTTAGGGAACCACCCTTAAGAACTCTACATCTGTGGGACTACCTCTGCACCAGAATGAGAGGGACGATGAGAGGCAGATGGAGATGGTGTTTAGGTTTCCAGAACCAGGAATTAAAGAAGCAGAATGACTTCACGCATTCTAAATTGCCTCTTCCGAAAACTTTCCCTTCTATGTATTCTGAACGATGCCCCCCATTACCTCAACACATTAAAGTGGGCTAGGAGGCTGGAAAAACAGATTCCCAAACAAGAAATGTGGATTCACAGTAGCACACTCTTTATTTCCATGGACCCTTCCTGTCAAAGTCGATGGACTCCTCTCCCTGCATTTGCTTGCACTTAATTGGGTGCAAGATCTAAATATGCAAGGCAAGAAAACTGCTGTATTAAGAGAAGGGTACACCTTTCTTTTGGTGTCTTCTTAATCTACCCACTCAGTCCCCCTTTTGCTGACATCGCGCAACTACGGCGCAGACAGGAGACTCTGGCACCAACGAGGCGCCTGTGGGAAGGGACAGCCACCAGGGCGCGGGGCCCAACAGGCTCCTTTCCAGATTCAGGACCCAGGGTAGCCAACGCCCCCGCCCCGGCGCCCCCCATCCCAGGCCCCGCTCCGCCATTTCTCCCGCAGCAGCCTCCCCCACTGCCCTCTCCTGGAAAGCAGGCTGGAGAGAGGCCGGCGCGGATCGCTTCCCTGGGAGTCCAGGGAGCCGCTCAGGCCACCCTTCTGGGCCCTGGGACGGGCCCCCGCCCGTCACTGTCGCTGT
>NW_017733244.1:0-2178 GCF_001890085.2 Hipposideros armiger
AGTGATTTTACTTAAATAATTAATAGTTCACCTCTTTGGTTCTATGATTTTAAAGGGATTACTTAAATAGCTTGTTATGGACTGAAAGTTTGTGTCCCCCTCAAATTTGTATGTTGAAGTCCTAACTTCCAGTGGGGCTATACTGGAGATAGGGCCTTTATAAAAGTAATGATGATGCAATGAAGTCATATGTGTTGGTCCTTCCTTGACAGCACTAGTGTCCTTTTAAGAAGAGATACTAGATCTCTATCTATCTATCTATCTATCTATCTATCTATCTATCTATCTATCTATCCATCCATCTATCTCTCCCATGTGAGTATACAGAGAGACAATGACCAGGAATCTAACTGACCAGTACTATGATTTTGGACTTCCCAGCCTCCAGAACTGTGAGAAAATAAATTTCTGTAGCTTAAGTTATGCACTCTGTGATATTTTGTTATGGCAGCCTGAGCTGACTAACAGAACTAAAAAAACTTCCATCTCTATATTCTTGATTAGCTTACTAACAAGAAAAACTTAAGGAAAAAAGAAAACCAAAATGTTAACTAGAAGTTGGATTAAAATCAAACATGATCAGACCAGGGGGACTTTATCTTAGAATAGGTAATACCCTAACTGAGTTTCAAAGGATGTAAAAGAGTTGAGTTGAGCAAAGATAAAAAGGAAAGTCATTTCATGAGCTAGGGTTACAGGATGAAGACATACAGGTAAAAAAATAGTATAATGCAGAAATACAAGAACTTGGTGAAGGAAACAGTTCGAAACAAAGAGGGATGGGAAATGAGGTCATTAGGAGGCAGATCAAAAGGCTAAAATTGTTGGAAATTTTGCAATATACATACCTAATAAAAATCCTCTTTTGAAATGTTTGTACCCTATGTGTGCTCTTATAAGATTGCTTATTTGGAACTAAGGGGATGAATTAGGAAATACTATGATATTGTTTCTATTATTGAAGGCATACCCCACATTGACCTTTGTCCTAATTTTTCTAGTTGTTTTATGAGACAGACAAGCCTTGGCACACAAGAAAGTAGGCTTTAGACTTTTTCTGTGTAGTTGTTTCAGCAGACATCAAAAACTCTACAGATAAAACCATGATATATAAGCGCAGGGGGTATACAGCAGTATTAAATAATGCTCAAATTAATTTTGTCTTCAAGTAGAAAGTTAGCCAAATGCTGATCTTGAATTTTATTTTTTAAAAATAGTTTGTGACAATAATTTCCGATGATTGAATTATTTTAACATCTGAAAACAGACCAACATATTGTGAATAGTGAATAAATAAAAGTAGCATGTACAAAAATATCTATCTAGAGGAGTGGCTCCTCCCTCAAGTAATTGGTGTGCTTACTTTCCTAGCTAGAAAAAAAAANATCCCTAGTGGCATTAAAAAACAAACAAACAAACAAACAAATCTAGAACCTATCTGAGCAGTCATTTGTGAGGCGAACGTGATAACCACTACACTACGGAAACGCGATTGAGCAGTCATTTGTAATTTGCCCACTAGGAAAATCTGTTTTGTGCAGCTTGTGCATTTATTTGAGCAGTATAATTGATGTAGAATATATTTTGCCTTGTACTAGTTTTCCTTATGTTTAATTGTAACTTACAAACAATAAAATATAAAATACAATCAAGTAGGGGAGAAAAACACATTCAGAAAAGCAATTTTGATCATAGGCACATGGTATCTATAGAAACTGTTATGTTGGAAAGGGATTGCCATTTCAGTTACCAAGTTAATGAAGGTATCATTAGATCTCTATTTTAACACAGTAATTTTGTTACATATTACACTTTATGCAGCTGAGCAGCTACATTGCTAAGTTAGCTTTTCAGCATGTTGGAATCAGAAATTATTTTACTTCATAAGGAAGAAAAAAATAGTGAATATTTGAGAAAAATATTTCTTGTTTCTATTTAGATACAAGCCACAGTGTTGTGGTGAGATAGTTTGATGAACAGATCCCTCAGTCAGAATGATGCATTCTGCCATTTTCAGGAAAGGCAAACACAATCCACGAGGCTACCAGACCTGGCTATAGTTTGGGAGAATATGCAACTGTTAAATAAGCTAGAGGCAATGTTTTCCTTTCGTGAAAGTTGAGCACCATATGGAATATCACAACATTTCTTAAACGATAATAAAAAGCTAGAGGGGGG
>NW_017733244.1:3638-8140 GCF_001890085.2 Hipposideros armiger
TTCTCAAGAACTTGCTGTTCTTACCAGACTATCAGGATCTGCACAGGCATTTGCTTAGGCTGCAGAAAGTATCTAGTAGCAAGCAGCTCTCAAGGCTGCAGCAAGTGGCAAGCAGCTCTCAGTAGCTCTCATGGCTCCCAACAAAGGAGGGGCTGTTACTGAAAGATCCCACAGATTACTAAAGATCCTACAGGATCATAAGAGAATCTCATGAAACTTCATGGCAACAAATTAGCAATTCATACGAAATGAACAAATTCCTTCAAAGAACAGACTCAAGCTTCCAAATATGACTAAAGTGGTCATGACACCCTGAATAGCTCTGTTCGTATGTCTACTAAAGAAATTGACTTCTAAACTAAACATCTTCCCACAAAAACAAACACTAAGCTCAGATAACTGCACTGGCAAATTCTATCAAACATTTAAGGAAAAAAAAATAATATTAATGATATACGAACTCTTCCAGAAAGTAGAAAGGCAGAGAAATATTTTCTAATGAATGTCATAAGTGCCACACTACCAAAACCAAAAACCTTATAAGTAGATAAATCTATAGTCCACCAAAGCCTCTCATAAACATAAACTCAAGTATTCATAATAATGTACTAGCAAGTCAAACATAGCAATGTACATGTATTTTAAAAACAGGATAAGACATAATGACCAAGTGAAATTTACCCCAAGAATGCAATTATTAAATCAATTTGAAAATTTGTCTATCTATATTATTGTAATAAAACAATGAAAGCTTTATAATCAATTTAGTAGATGCAGCAAAACTCTGAAACATTCATTAAAACATTTCTTGGAAAAGTAGTAATTGATAAGAACTTCCTCATTCTGATAAATGGAATCTAAAAAAACATTTCCACAGACATGGAATACCATCAGAGTTGCTACAGTTGCTATCATTTCAAACTCAGATACTAATTGTAGAGATATAGCACTTGAAATGCACTCACCTTGTCTCATGTCTTTGCCTTGTATACAATGTTATGTTAGTCTATTCTTAAGCTAATGTTAAACTAACAAATACATATACTTCTATGTGCCCTTGACTTCAAATACCTACACCTTACTTCCTTTTCCTCATCTTTAAAATTATAATAATAATATCAATAATAATAATAATATTTATGAAGTTTTTGTAGGATGAAATAAGTTAATTTTTATGAGATGCTTAGGAGAGTGCCTGGCAGATAGTTAAGTCCTTTGTGTTCTTTCATTATTTAAAATATAATAATTATCACATGAAACAACTAACCATTCTTATATCACAGAACTTGGATATGAGTCTCACATATTATCTTTCAGATTGCTAACATTTTAACATCTCCAAACTTTTGTTATTTTGTGGGGATTTTTCTCTGCTCATGTTAATTTAAAATGACTTATTTATTGTAATATGGTTTCTCCCAAATAAAACTTTAATGTGATCACTTCACATATTCTTAACATTTACATTAAGTTGTTTACAATCTGAGCTGTGACAAACATTTTGTGGAGCCCAACTTCATAGTAGTCATACTTTTGATGTCAATTCATTGAGGAGATTTCATAATGGCAGCAAACCAATGTTGAATACAGAAACTGTAAATGAATTTTCATTTTATTCATCAAAATATGAGCTTTCAGATAACAGAAGAGTATGAGCAATGATAAGAGGTGCTTACTCACCTCATACAATAAGTGTATGATGCAAGGATTGCTAGGTGCGTTTTGTAGATGAAAAAATNCACAAGAATAAGCAATAAAAACATGCCAGCCTTGAGATGACCTGGATGTGGAATTATCAGAGAAGCTGATATAACTATATCTAGTGGTAAAGTAAAGTAAAATATGCTCATAATAAAAAAAATACTAGAAAATATAAAAAAGAACCAAATGCAATATCTAAAGTAAATTTTGGAACTAAAAAACACAACATTTTAAATAAGAAATTTACTAGCTATACAAATAGTTGAAAGGACATAAAAGAAGAAAAAATTAAATTGAAGGCAGATATGGAAGTCATTCAATCAGAAGAAGACAGAAAAGATTACAAGATATGCAAAGCTTCAAGCACCTGAAGGTTAATATCAAAAGGTCTTCTCTCTCAAAAGAGGAGGAGAGAGCATAGGAAAGACAAGATATTTGAAAAAACAGAGGCAGGAAGCTATCTAAATTTGATGAAACACATAAATATGCAGACTTAAGGAAGCTTTGAAATCCAAACAGGATAAATATAAAGGAATTTATATCTAGGCACATAAAAGCCAATTGCTGAAAACTAAGATAAAGAGAAAAATTTTGCAAAAAAAATATTTTAAAAGTCCACAGAAAAACTACATATTAATATAGGGAAAATAAAATCCAAAAGTTCACAGATTTCTAAACAGAAAACATGAAGCTTAAAAGACAATGGAAAACCTCTTTTAAAGGACTGAAAGGAAAATAAAATAATAATAGAAGTCAACAAAGAATTCTACATTCAGTGAAAATATCCTTGAAGAATGAAGGCAACATAAATACATTTTTCATAGAAATAAAAATTAAGAGAATTTGCCACCACCAGGCTCATAAAGAAATAAATGCTAAAATATTTCTTTTAGGTTGATGGAAACTGATAGCAGAGGACACTTGGATATTTAGCAATAAATGAAAAACATTAGAAATAGTGACCATGTGAATATGTAAAACTATATTTACTCCTAGTTCTTTATATTAATATGTTTGAATAAAATAACTTTTAGCACTATCTTTGGAGTTAGCTATAATGACTCTATTAATGTAAGATTAAATAGACTTCAAGATAAAGAGTTTTACCAAAGATAAAGAGGATATTTCAGAATCACAAAAGGGGGTCAATTCATCAGGNTTGATCTTAAGAAAGACCAAAAAATTATCTGAACCTTATTTTTACATTATAATACAATTCTGGAACTGCTAAAATAAATAGGTGTAATTAGTAAACATTTTAAACTCAGAAAATTAGTTAAATGGTTTGGTGAGTTAATACATTCTTTGGCCACAGAGATGAACAATGCTTAGAAAAAATAAAATGATAAAAATTAAGAAACCTCAAGCAATAAAATTATACTTTATCATGCGAATCAATTGATCCTGTTCTTGGTAGAGTGATGAAATGAATTGCCTATACATGCATTGCTAATGATCATATCTCAACAATGTAGAATCTAATATGCAGTCTGAGTAGGTAAATATTACATGGTCTTCCATGATCATTACTTTACCTCCTCATCTCAAATCTTAGTTAAAATAGGTACAAGCGTGCTGCTTCCAATATAACAGAGTGAATGTGGGATCTTGCTACATATATCAGCTATGAGCTCTGGACCAATCCTCATGCAAATAAGTTATAAACTCTGAGCAAAATACATGAAACTACTACCTAAGACCTCTGGAAAATGAAAAAACAAACAAAAAAATGGCTGTCAAATATTGAAAGTAAGTCAAAACTGGGATAAAGCAAAATGGCATGAAGTGATTCTCCAGTTTTATTTTTGTTTCCCTGAAGGTGGCTATAGTAATGGCTGTGATTCCAATACAGAAGCTGCAAAATTCTGAAAAAAGGAGCCTATTATCTATCTTACCTGAGAAATAAAGGGAAAGAAGCCAGAGCAATAAAAGCCACTAGAGACTAAAAGGAAATCCCTAGGAAGGAGCAAGCCAAAGAAGAGGAAAAAGTTTGTGTATAGACTCAGCCCAAGTTTATAGCTGAACCCTGAACCTACGCAGGGAAAGCTGAAAGCAGCTTTCAACTAAGGCTGAAAGCACTGAATGAGGTCTGAACTGCCATATGACACTGGGTGATATTTTGAAGTTTGAAGCTAAGCAAGTTAATTACCCAATAAAACAAAAACATTCATACTTTGGGAGGCAATATTGACAATTCATAGTCTATATAACGTAATATACAAAATGTCCTGGATAACATTGACATTCTTAGCATATGGGAAGCAAGAACATATGACTCAGTCACAAGAATAAGCAATAAAAACATGCCAGCCTTGAGATGACCTGGATGTGGAATTATCAGAGAAGCTGATATAACTATATCTAGTGGTAAAGTAAAGTAAAATATGCTCATAATAAAAAAAAATACTAGAAAATATAAAAAAGAACCAAATGCAATATCTAAAGTAAATTTCGGAACTAAAAAACACAACATTTTAAATAAGAAATTTACTAGCTATACAAATAGTTGAAAGGACATAAAAGAAGAAAAAATTAAATTGAAGGCAGATATGGAAGTCATTCAATCAGAAGAAGACAGAAAAGATTACAAGATATGCAAAGCTTCAAGCACCTGAAGGTTAATATCAAAAGGTCTTCTCTCTCAAAAGAGGAGGAGAGAGCATAGGAAAGACAAGATATTTGAAAAAACAGAGGCAGGAAGCTATCTAAATTTGATGAAACACATAAATATGCAGACTTAAGGAAGCTTTGAAATCCAAACAGGATAAATATAAAGGAATTTATATCTAGGCACATAAAAG
>NW_017733244.1:9185-22408 GCF_001890085.2 Hipposideros armiger
TTTATTAAATAATTTATCTCTTTGTCATTTATATGAAACTGTTTCATTGACATATTTAAAGTATATTTTAAAGAATAACCTCAAACTGCTAATTGCCTTTATTTTGTAAAGGTAGTGGTTTTAGTATTTGAAAGATTAAAAAGAATTGCAAATAAGCCAATGTGTCTTGAATATAATTATGTTAATTTTAGTTTCATATATCTATTCTGGATAAACTGGCTAGCATTACAGTAAAAACTAGAAAAAAATAATAAATCTGTACATTTAATGCAATCCCTACCAAAATTTCAATGCCATTTCTTGCAGAAATTTAAAAAAAACTGCAACTCACAAGGAATTTCAAGGGACACCAAATAGCCAAAACAATTTTGAAAAAGAAGAACAAAGCTGGAGGACTCACATTTCCTGATTTCAAAACTTACTACAAATAATTCAAAGCTACAGTAATCAACAGTGTGGAATTGGCATGAAGAAAGACATATAGACTAATGGAACAGAATGAAAAGCCTAGAAATAAATCTTTGCATATGTGGTCAAGTGACTTTTGACAGGAGGCCAAGAACACTCAATGCAGAAAGACAGTCTCTTCAACAAATGGTGTTGAGAAAACTGGATATTCACATGCAAAACAATAAAAACTGGACCCTCACTTTACATTATATGTAAAAATATAACTCAAGTTGTATCAAAGGCCTTAATTAGCCCTAAAACAAAAAACTCCTAGAAGAAATCCTAGAGGGAAAATTCCATGACATTGGATTTGGCAATGATTTTTTGGATATGACACTAAACGTGCAGACAACAACAACAACAAAAGAGATAAACTGTACTGCATCAAAATTTATGTGTGCACCAAAGGACATAATAAAAAGAATAAAAAAGGCAATGCATAGAATAGGAGAAAATATTTGTGTATCATATACCCAATAGGGATTAATACCAGAATATATAACAAATTTCAACAATGCAACAACAAAACAAACAAACTGATTAAAAAATGGACAATTTACTTGAATAGATATTCTCTAAAGAAGATATATGAGTAGCTAATATCCACATAAAAATATGGTTGGCATCATTAAGAAATGCAAATAAAAGCCACAACCATGAGGATAGCTAAAAAAACAGAAAATAACAAGTGTTGATGAGGATGATGAGAACAATTGGGAACTGTTGGTGCAAATGTAAAATGGTACAACTGCTTTAAAAAGCCATATGCAGTTTCTCAAAAAAGTAAAAATAGGATTACCATATAATCTATCAATTCCACTCCTTACCACTTCTTACCTTCAAGAAATATTTGTACATACATCCATGTTCATAGCAACATTTTTATAATAGCCCAAAGGTAGAAGCAACCCAGTGTCTATCTATGGACAAATATGAATGGATAAACAAAATGTGGTATACACATACAATGGAATATTATGTAGTTTTAAAAAAAGGAAGTAAATTCTGACACATAGTTCAACATGTATGAGCCTTGAGAGAATTGTGCTAAGTAAAAAAGGACAGTCATAAAGGACAAATACTCTATGATTACACTTATGTGATATACTTAGAGTAGTTTAATTCATAGAGATAGAAAGTAGAATGATAGTTGCCAGGAGCTGGGGAGAACAAGATATGGAGAGTTATTTTTAATGTACAGAATTTCCATTTTGCAAGATGAAAATTGTCCTGGAGATAGATGATGGTGGTGGTTGCACAAAAATATGAATGCAATTATGCCACTGAACTGCACACTTAAAAATGGCTAACATGGCGGATTTTATGGTATGTGTGTTTTATAACTTAAAGAATAAATATTAATAAAAAGATGCTCACAAATTCTTTGACACCAATCCTATCAAGAAATAGTGCATGGCATGTTTCCCCTGTATTTGAAAATATAACTTCTAATATATGGAATCACACAAAAGAGATGCTTCTTGCATTTGACAGCTAGTCTAGAAAAGATAATAAAGCTTCCTCCACATTCTTTATTTTAAGACATTGACCCTTGGACTCTGGCTGCCATGCTCTGATAGAGCCCAGGCTACATGAAGACATCATGTTTAAAGGTCCTAGACAACAGCCGGGCCTGAGTGCAAAATCTTTTGTGATAACACTAGCCTAGCCACTGAGTGCAGTCATGTAAGAAACCCAGGGAGAACCACTTACTCTTGTCTAATTAACCAACAGACCATGACTAATAATGTTAATAAGTGATTGTTGTTTTATACCACTATTTTTGTGGCGGTGTATTATGTGGCATTATACAATCAAAACAATTGCCAAAAGCAGAGGCTATGAAGTCAGAGGAACTAGTATTTGAGTTTCACCTCTATTTCTTACTAACTAGGTATGTGACCTCAGAATTGTCACCTTAAGTTATCTGTAAATTAAGGATAAAAGTACTTCCTTCATCAAGTTCTCCTGAGTATGAAGGAGATGTACATAAAATGTCACTTACAGTACCTGGAGCATAATAAATGCTCAGTGCTTTATTGTATAATAGTGGTCAATATTGTTGTTACTATCATGACTATGCAATTTTGAGTGCATACGCATTAAAATAACTCACCTGTGCATTTCTGTTAAAACACTGCCATTTATTAATCAAAGGAATATATATTTCCAATATTAATTTTAACTCCCAAATTTAGGCTAGCTCCCATTCCAATTGAAGACAGGAATTTCAAATAATATAAATTTATACGTTTAGAAGTCACAGAACTAAATTTCTTTTTACAAATTCTCAGGATATTTAGAAACGCTTGGATATCTGAATTTCCCAAGAAAGCAATGCATTGCTTTTTGTGGTCACCCAAACTTAATTAGCAAAAAAATCTCATTTGTCTTAGCATTGAACTTTGTATTATAATTAGAGTTCCATCCATTTAAAAATATTCATTGGCCATCCATTTAAATTAGGAGCAGAGAGAAGGGAAAGGTTTTCTTTACAGCAGTTGCATGGTTGTATGACTGGAACATTATCAATCTCCTATTTTTTGAAGGCTTCTAAACTACAGAGCCACTGAAGTTATTGCCAAGTATATAGAAATTATCTTGGTAAACAAAAATCTCTGAAGATTGAGGAGTCACTTTCCGGAACCAGTACAATGCAATGCGATGCAAATGGATCTGTTTCTTTCTACTTCTGGTAACATGTGAGATGGTTGCTACCATTTTCTTTACAAGTGAAGAAAATCATCTATAAGGAGCTCAACTATAAAAAGTGTAATCACCAGCAACTTTTTCTTCAGCATAGGAAGCACTATTTTCTGGTTTCCCGCTGATGATAAAAAGACTAGAATTGAAACACTCTGTTTCAGTGCGGTTATGTAAGATGTTACACCTAAAAATCCTATTAAAAATGCCTGGGGGCTGTAAACATTAACTCAGCTTGCATTGTTCCTTACACCTCTCACAGTTCTGTATCAAATTCTTAGCACACAAAGGATTCTTTATTATAGGATGTCAAATAAGGGACCTCAACTGCATTGCACAATAATTCTATTTTTGTTTCAATATTAGAATTGAACGTCTGTGCCATAGTGAGAGACCAAGGAAGTTCCATTTACATTTCAGAGGTAATATCTGCCAACGCAAAGACACTGAAAAAAGAAAAATGTCTGAGAGGGTGTATTCATCCTAATAGTGTTTATGTTAGTCAGATGGAACACATTTACCTTTAAGAGCCACATAAATGCTTTGCAAACATCTGTAAAGTTCAGTACAAAGTCTGGAAGCCCTTGTTATTTTTGTGACAGTGAGTGGTGAATCATAAACCTCCTTGCTATGGAGGGAACTTGGCGGTAAGAATAAAGTCTCAACCTTTAGAAAGCCATCCTTTGCAGACATCCTTTGCTGTCACTAATGTGACGGCTATTACACCGGCCCACTTTCTTCTTAAGGCACGGTATTGCCATGTTTTCACTGCACAGCGCATTCAGCACTGTCTAATTAACAGCTGTTCTTCACTTTGCGCTCTTTTTCTTACTCTGTGTTGGCTTCTATAGCACAAGCCCACATAGTCTGACCCTGTAGCGGTGATGAAATAAAGGGCTCCAACAGCTGGTATAAAAATCCTGAGGCCAATTAGCTCCATATCCATCATGCTCCGACTTCACCACAGCATAGGATGAACACCGTTCCCTTCTGCCTTTATTTGACAGTTCTGGTAACTCTTGCGGTCTTTTAGGACACACAAACCACTATGCCCTTTCTGTTCTGCTTTAAACGTGGGGAAGGGAGAGCCGAGAAAAGAGGGGGAAAGGCTATGATCAAGAGACACACATGGTAAGAGATAACTGCTTTCCTGAACCCATCACAATTGTAATCGTTAGCATTGCCTTTAAACATTTGGATTGTTACAATGACTATGATTCAAATAAGTTTTCAGAAGAGTGATTTTAACTATCAGCTTGCTGTGAAATAAGGCAATCTTTTCTTGTCTTTTGTAAAATGATAGATTATGAAAGCATTCCTGAAAGTCCTTCTAAATTCTAAAAGGACAAACAAAAATGATGTCAATATTGTGTTGAACATTTCTGGTGATTAGTAGGTTTGTTTCAAATGGTTTAATTTTATTGCAGGGCTATATTTTAATGTTACTTTTGATGTTACTAACATTTTCATAACATCATCATATAATTAATGATGTTAGTATATTTCATGTTTATTTGAAACAGAGGTAGAAAGGTCTCTGTTGATACTGCCATAGTCTAATCGACCGGCACAGCCCATGGGATTTAGAATTTTCCTTTTATGACAATAGTGCCCAGTCAGATAAACTGTTACATTACTGAAGCAGGCTTCCACAAAATATAAGTGTGACCAAAGGGTACAAGGCCTGGTGTTCATCTTCATTTCTCAAGAGAGTCAACCTTAATTTCCCATGAATCTTAGAAGGTTGGGGAGGGCAAGGATATGTTTCCCTCCCCTGTGCTAGCACCTCAGGGGAGTGGGGTGGGTATGTCCTGGTTCTCTATGTAGCTGGCATTATTTACTTTCGAAGTATCAAAAACAAGACACATCCTAACGCTCTGATTAAGAGCTCCAAGTATGTCATTTTTACTTCTGTTTCTACATCCAGCTCACATTTATTAAACTTCCCATGCAGCGAGATCAATGTCTTAAGTCCAAGGATTCAGTAATTTAAAACAACAAACAAACAAAAAACTTAATTTCCATTGTTGAACATTTTATGATCTAATGAACTTTCTAATGGTTTTGGTTTCTAAAGTCTAGTTGCTCTCACCTCTTTTTATTTTTTTAAAGGCTTGCTGTTGTTTGCAGGTCCATAAACGATACATGAATACTGATTTTCAAAATCTGAACCAAAAAGAAGTGTATGTTGTAAATACTAAATATTTCCTTCTACTTTCAACTACTTCAATCTCATATCCTTCCCTTCTCCAAAATCAAACTCTATTAATGTTTTCATATATCGTACCAGTCTTTTTATTAATTCATTTGCATATCTAATAAAGGGGTAAAATATAAAAATAGAATTGTCTACGTCTTAAAATTTTAACTGGAGGTTCAATCTCAGTTGTTCCAAAGCTGAGACAACTGGGTGCTAATTAATAACACATTGCAAATTAAACTTTAGGTCATTTGGAAAGCAGGGTGGCTATATCAAGCGAAATAATTTACTTGTCTTCAGTTAGGAGGCAAGTTATGTCCCTTCTCCTTTACTCAAGATAAGAGAGAGGAAAGATGTCACAACACACCAAATCACCCTCTAAAGAAATTCCTATTTTCCAATCTCTTTAGCAACCTAATGGGTTCTTTGCATTCTTTTACATGTTTGAAAGTAAATGATAGGCTAATACTGGCAGAATTTGAGATAAGCATCACAGAATTTCGCCTTTATCTTCTGGAGTTTGAGACTATAGATTGATTAGAAGTTGAACATTTCGAAATCTGAATCCTGAGAAATGCTTGAGAGAGTGGGACTGCAAAGAGATATAGGTTTACTCCCCACAATGAGGGTGAGACAAAGATGTGCATTTGCCAGATGTATATCTTGACAAAAGAAGGAGGAAATAGATAATGATCAACAGATTTCTTCTAAGTGTACTTCATACAGGGCAAGGTGACCCCTGCAGATGGATGGAACTGAGGAATTCAATGGCTGAGGAAATAGATAAATGGTTAGGAAGAGAAGGTATCACCCTTACAGAGATGGTCAGCCTGGATCACTTACTAGAGCAAATCTCCCCCAAAATATAAATAAACCCCTTGGGAAAGTGAGCCAGCATTCTTTGGCGTAATACACAAAAAGCCCAGTCAGTCAGCCTATACTCTCAGTCAATTCTGACTTTTTCTCCCCATTACCTCCACTCCTTCCATTTCTAAAGGAGCCAGAGGAACATGAATAACAGGGCAGTAGAATAACGAAGTGGTGAGAAAGTGAAAAAAAACCTAAAGGTTTACCTTTCCTTTTGTAGGCTTGTAATCTGAAGGCAAGATGAATTTGATTGAGAAAACTATTCAAATTTAATGAAAATAGGAGCTTTGCTGCTAGGTTAGACTAGATATTTTAATAAAGGAGATACAGATTATACATGACTCTTTGGAATTACTCAAAAGAGCTATGAGGTCTGCCAAATATTACATTCAGAGGAGGGAGCAGTACGATAATAAGTGGATTCAGAGAGGTAAGGTGAAGTATAATTAAGTTATTTTCTTTTTATATTCTAGCAATGCCAGCACTCTCAATAAACCAGTTACATATATAATATGCATACATATTTAATTTGGGTATTAGGTAAAATGTCATTAGATTTTATATATATGATACATTAGATACTATATGTTAAACTTATTAGCTAATATATACGATATATAGTATAATCTAATGATATTTATGTAAAGAGTAATACCTAATAATACATAACATCAAATAAATACCTAACATATGTTATTATATATGTAATCTTCATTTTATTTTATTTTGTGAGCAATTACAATTATTCTAGGAAATATTTGCAACTCAATAAGAGCCAATTTACCTCCTTTTTTAGTGCTTTCCTGCATTCAGTAGTATTCACATCAGCTGCAAGTAATAAAAAACCAACCCAAAATGGGTTAAATAATAATAAATAAATGTATTATGTCACAAAACAGGATACACAAACACAAAAGAGTATACACAAACATAGGCAACCAGATAATCACATATGAGCTTTTTAGATGGAAAAGAAAGAAAATAGCCATCATATATTAAGTGTTAATATGTTGTTGGAATTGTGGTAAATGCTATTAGAAACATCAACTTTATGTTTGTGTCCTCACAACTCCATGAAAATCAGCATTATTCCCACTTTTCATATGAGAAAATTTAGTTACCAGATATGTCTGAAAACATTTTACTAATAGTTATACTTGCCACAACTTCATTCTTAAAATATATCTCTCTCAGCACCCTGTATCTAGACATCAACTCACATACTCTCCTTTGCCTTAAGTACAATTCTTACCTAGTATATATTTCACTGGTAATTTGACCTTACAGCAAAAACCTACAAGTTAAAAATCTTACCAATTTAGGAGAGCCTATGAATTTAATCTAAAACCATAAATCTAGCAATAACTTGTTGGTTATTTATAGTATCTCTTAACAAAGATAAAAATAATAATGCTATGTACATTTGCATAGTGTTAGAACAGTCTATCTAGTGACCAGTATCAACATTTTTTTTTAACATTTTCTAAATATAAGTCTAGAGTTGAGTCTTATGAATTCTAGTACACTACCCTGTCTGCTGTAGTATTCTTCAAGTTCAAACTTGGTTCCATGACATTCCTAATCATGAGATACCAATTGTAACAGTATTCAGAGTGTTAATCTTAACGTTTAAAAAGTAATATCTAAATCCTACTTCAACCAACCAAACAACCAACCAACCAACTAACTCTGAGAAGTTTCCACTCCAGGGGCTGGATGGAAAGAAGTATCCAAAGTCCCTCCATAGAGACTAAAGACCAACGAATATATATAACTCCCTATCTCTTTAGGGTATTCTGTAATCAAATTTATGAGTACTAGTGTAATGAAGAATACTTACTATCATGAAAAACACATCCTTCCTGTGTGTCTCTCTCTCTGAATGTTATAGAACTACATGGTAAGAGGCAGATAAGTACAAAGTAAGTAGAAACGTTACACACTAAAGACCGAAAAGTAAAAATAACTATCTTGTGGACTCACAGTGCTTTCTTCAGGTGACATTTTATTTTTTCTGGAAGCATACTAACTTTCAACGAGCAGTATAAATTTTAAAAATTATGTATCCCTAGGGTTAAAACCAGTCCAGTCTTTTAGAGTGTTCTGTAAATATTTGTTGAGTAAATGAGTTATTCCAAAACAAGAGAAAGGCAGTTTGGCAAATCCCTAATCCTGCCTACTCTAGTGAGAAACAGACACGTAACCTTCATTCCTCCTCCTTTTCTGGCAGAATCTGAAATAAAAGTGGTAAATTTCCATTCTTTCAGGCACCTTGTTTATGTTTGGCAATTGGTACATATTTCTTACAAAAGGAGTCTCAGAATCCAGTTGTATATAAATTCCTCCACAGTACCTGGGCTGTGCAGGTATCTGTTCTGTTGGGTCTTACAGAACAGCTGCAAGACATGATTTCACTTCAGACAAACTAACTCACTTGTAAATAACTTCATTTTTTTTTAATGGAGGTTCTTCTAAAGTAATTGGAATAGAATTTGTCTGGGAGTATAGAGATTTAGAATCTGGTCTTATATTTATCACCAACTAGATAGTTAATATTGGGCAAACTATTAAATTGAGTTCAAATTCCCTCACATTAATACTAGGAGATTGGACTCTGAATATCTAAAGCTTTCAAATACCATGATTAGGAGAGCATATGCCTTATATTCATGTAATTTTATATTTCCAAAGTTGTAGTGTTTTAATTTTATGACATATTGTTAGCTTATAGCTACCATGAGAACAAATTTTTTAATAAAGAGCACAATATCTACATATAGCATTTTTTTCTGAGGAAATACAATTGATTTTATGGCCATCTGCTTTATGATATAGCTTTTGGACATGCAATTTTGCAAAAAGTATAGCTTGCATACAATAGCAAAGTTCTACTGTGTTTGAGAAAATAACACCTCTGTGAAGTTTGCATTACACACTGTGTGAGGTTGCACTATATTTTTTACCAAATTGATACACATGCAACAGACCTGCTTATATTTTCCAGTCGTTAAGTGTCTGCTATTGTCAATGACTCTTTCCAAAGGTAATAAAAGACATAAAATTTATCAAACAAATAATCACCTAATTGTACTATTAAAATAAATGAGGTTATCTTTCACTAATACTTGTGGAAACACAAGGCTGCATATTTCTCTAGCCACTGAGGCAATGTTGTAAAATAACATTTCATTGCATGGCCATTATTATATTATCAGAGAAACTTTTAAGAGGGTAAGATATTTTTTAAAACTTACCATAAGAAAGGATGACCTAGATGCTTTGTCTCCTGGCTTTTACAGGAATTGTATAATATTACGTTTGGCTAACAAAAGATGAAATGAAGTTGACAAACTGAATATGACAAAGCCAAACAAAATCTCAGTAGTCTTTTAAAAGATATATGTTACAATAGCAAAGCAAAAAATGGGCCTTTCTAACCATATTTCCAGCATATTCTGTCATATTACTGGGGTTATGAGTCTTTATATCTCACGAGGAGGGCACGGTAGTTGAAATCTACTTTATCTGAACAGATGATTTAAAAAAAAAGGTTAATTGCTATGAAGAAAAAGAAAGGAAATCAAATATTAGCTAAGCACTATTACATCAATTATTGCGTGAACATCATTTTCTCTACTGAAAGAAGTCAGACTAAAGCTTTCATTCTCTTGAAATCAATTCCTTGGTTGATTTTAATTTATGTCTTGCAAAGGGCTTTTACTTATATTTATTTTGACCCTTACAATACTTATATAGGTGAAGTGTTAAAAAACAAATTAAATAAATGAAAAAATTGAATCTGCAAGAGTATATGGCACATTCCAAAACACAACTTATTAATAATAGCACTGAGTTGCTTCATTATGTAAGAAAAGGAATGGGAGTATATTACATATCCTCATTAAAAAGTCTTCTAGAATTCTACAGATGTTGTCATGCTGGAATCTGTATACAGTTGAACTGTATACATGTGGAATCACTCCACAACTAAAAAATTATGTTTCCTCAGTTTACATTATTTTACTCAATTGTTAAACTCTTAAGAATTGCCTGTTATTTTAAGGTCATGTTATAAGCCCTGTGATTATAGAGATGAAAAAAATGTTACTAATCTGCCAAAAAGCTAAAATAAAAACCTAAATTCATATTATTTCTACATATGTTATTTGAGTTTATCCTTCCAACAACACATTGTGCTTACTGAAAAAAAAAATGAGAAACGGTAAATAAATTAACTGTCTTCTAACTATTAAATGAAGAATCAAGAATCATAATTTGAATCATTATCTCTCTTATAATTAAATGCACTTTTTACTATGTAAGTCAGTTTTTTAATGATAATTTAATGCATTTGTGTAATTAAAATTAATTATAGTTTGTTATAATTAATAATACTTTCATTAAATGTACTTTCTACTATATAATTCAGTTTTCTGGTCTGTTGATGTTACAGATATTTATAGAATACATTGGACTGATATATATATATATATATATATATATATATATATATATATATATATATATATATATAAAACTTCATTTTTAAAAATTTAACAAATGAAATCCATTATTAGCACCTCCCAATAAAAGGGAGGAACTACAATTAACTATTCATTTTCCAAAAGATTAAGAATTTGTTTATTTAACTACAATTTAAAAATAGTTACTTAATTTAATTTGGCTTTGGCTTCCCAAAATTGTACTTCAGGAATCAAATTTAATAAATATTATTAATATTCAATAAATATTTTGGATTTTATTGAGTATCCATTATATCTAAGAACTGTCATATTTGTTGGGGTAGAATGCAAAGGGATAAAGAAAAATAATAAGAACTTTAACTTTAAAAATATTCAATTGTGCAAATCTGAATATTGTTTACACCATTCAACAAGTCTTAACTATCATTAGTTATACTATTATGAAATCATATAAATTTATCAGTAGAAGTAAAATTTCTTTGGAGGACACTTTGGTATGAAAAAATTGTTGTCATACAACATTACTTATTCGACATTATTTTTTAAATGGAAGTGGGTGATCTTACCTTTGTGGACGTAACTTTTTCTGATTGTATCTTTCTGATGATTGAATTTAAATGGATATTATAGCAAACAATATATTTTCTGACTTTTTCGATTCTCTTTCTTGACCTCCTCTTTTTGTTTTTTTATTAGTTTCAGGTGTGCATAGCATCATAGTAGTTAGACATTTACACCCCTAACAAAATGATAACCCCCACAATCTACTACCCCTCTGACATCATATACAATACCACTGATTATATTCGCTATGCTGTACTTCACATCCTGTGAATAAAATATATATATGTGTGTGTGTGTGTGTGTGTGTGTGTGTGTGTGTGTGTATATATATATATATATATATATATATATATATACAGTTGATATTCAATATTATTCCACTTCAGCTTCAGGTATATAGTGCAGTGGTCAGACATCTATACAGTCTATGAAGTGATCCCCCTAATAAGTCCAGTACCCACCTGGCATCCTACATAATCTTTACAACATTATTGATTATGTTCCCCATACTGTATTTTATATCCCTGTGACTATAATATATTGTGACTACCAATTTGTACTTTCTAATCCCTTCACTTTCTCCCCTATCTCCACCGCTCTTCCATCTAGCAACTATCAGTTTTTCTCTATATCCTTGAGTCTATTTCTGTTTTGTTTGCTCATTTATTCTGTTCTTTAGATTCCACATATAAGTGAGATCATACAGTATTTGTCTTTCTCAGTCTGACTTATTTCACTTAGAATAATATTCTCTAGGTCATTCCATGTTGTTTCAAATGGTAAGATTTCATTTTTTTTTATGGCCTCCATTGTATAAATATACCACAGTTTCTTTATCTGGTCATTGATTGATGGGCATTTTGGTTTCCATATCTTGGCTATTGTAAATAGCACTGCAATAAACATAGAGGTGCATATATTTTTTTGAATTGTGTTTTGGATTTCTTTGGATAAATACCCAGGAGTAGGATTGCTGGGTCATAAGGTAGTTCTATTTTTAATGTTTTGAGGAACCTCCATACTGCTTTCCATTGTGGCTGTACCAATTTGCAATCTCACCAACAATGCACAATCCACATCATTGCCAACACTTATTGTTTGTTGATTTATTGATGATAGTCATTCTGACAAGAGTGAGGTGGTATCTCGTTGTAGTTTTTATTTGCAGTCATTACCCATAGTAATATTTTTACTGATATATCCCCCCAAGCAAGGGAAACAAAAGAAAAAATAAACATGTGTCACTACATCAAACTAAAAACCTTTTTCACGACAAAGGGAACCAATGATAAAACAAAAAGACATCCTACTGAATGGAAGAAGATATTTGCCAATGATATATATGATAAGGAGTTAATATCCAAAATTTATTCTAAAAAACTCATACAACTCAATACCAAACACACACAACCCAACTAAAAAGTGGGAAGAGGACATGAAGATATATTTATCTAAAGAGGACATACAGATGGCCAACACACATTTGAAAAGAGGCATTGTTTTTCTAACGACATACAAAAATCTCCATGTGGAAACTATGAAATTCATATTAAATTACAGTGGTTATATATGTCAGTAAAATATGTGCCAACTATTGAAATACTGTAGTTACTTACAGAATTCATCATGATATACAGATATGAATGTTTAATTAAAACCAGTTACAAACCAAGAGCAACAATCAAATATTATTTTCCCATATTATGTGAGCCACTGTGGGGATATAAAGAACCATAAAGCAAGGTTTCATCTCTCTAGAAAATTATGTATATAATCAAGTTTCCAGGGAAAGCAAAGTGTGTGTATTACAGGCTCCAAAAATTGCTGCTACTTCATTCCTGTAAGCCAATGTCTTTTCTCACATCAAAAGGTGTATTTTATTTCTCTTTTTCTTGAGCTTTGATGGTTTTGATCAAGAGAAATCAGCAGAGGGCCGGCGGAGTGGCGCGATGGTT
>NW_017733244.1:22643-50600 GCF_001890085.2 Hipposideros armiger
GGAAGAGCGCAATGATGGTGCCAACTTGGGCCAGTGAAGCAACATCCTCCACAACTAGACTGAAGAACAAAAACAACAGCAACTTGTTTGTTCCCCATCCCCCAATTCCCCAGCACTGTTCCCATCCCCCAATTCCCCAATAAAAATCTTTAAAAACAAAAAAGAGAAATTAGCAGAAATGATATTCAGAAACCATGTAACCCAATCTTTGAAGGGATTGAAAGATTCCTCTTCTATTTCTTGGAGTCCAATGCCCATGTTGGAATGAAGTCTAAGTAAGACTACTGAATAATTAATTAGAGGCTATGATAGGTCCCAGGGAATGAGCCAGATCATCCTCCCTCACATTTCTCATCTTCAGTATCTTTTGCTTCTGCTGAGCATAAATTTCATTCAAGAGGTGAAATGTTAACCTAAAACTTTACTACTATTATTCTTTATATGAAAATTAACACACTTAAAACTGACTTAAAACCCACTCTCGAATTTCCAGCCAACATTGCACAGTTGCAAAACCCTTTGTTTGCTCCTCTCATGTCTACATCAAAATTTACAACTGAATTACAGAACAACCATTATTGAGAATCACCTGAAGACTAGCTGAGTCGAAGTCCTACAACTAAGGACATAGAAGAAGACATCTTGAGACTGGTAGGAGGGGACTAGACATGGATCAGGCTGGTCCCACACCCATATGTGACCATTAAACTTTGCAGAGATATTTTGGCTGTGGAGGTCCCTTCTAAGAAGCAAGGAGTCCCAGTCCCAGACCATGCTCCTCGGCTCAGGTTTCCAGTACTGGGGAGAGAAATTTCCAAAATGTCTCATTGTGAAAACTAGTGGAGATTGTGCTGGGTGAGACAGAGGGCAGCTAAAGTCCCAGGTGCTCCTCTTAAAAGGCCCACACAGACTTATGTTCTGATGGACGCATTTGCTTTGAGCTCCAGTACAGGGACAGAAGCTCCAAAAGGGAGCAGAGACTTAAGGGTAGGAACTGAATTATATGGCTTCAGGGTGAGCCTGGAGAGGCAGCTTTTCCTGGAGAGAGGAGGTGGCAGAAGCCATTGCTTCTTTGTTGAGCCCTCCTCCTCCCTGTGTGCAGATGCAGGCAGATGCCAATCTGACTCTCTATCAACCTAACTAACACCATTCACCTTGCTGTGGTAATTTCCTGAAACTCTGCCCCACCCAAATTGCGGTCCCACCCTAGAAGTTTCCAGCGGCTTTTCCATAGGAATGGCCTGTCTTGCTGCAAACTTTCCTAAAAATCTCTCAAAGGTTCACAAATCCCAAACAAGCAGCATCTGGCCTCATCACGCCCCATACCACTCGCTGTGCAGCCCTAAGCCCAGAACTAGTGACCGCCAGCCTCAGTTTGCAGCTTGGCCTCTTGGAGGCACCTCCAAGCCCAGTGTGGGTGGCAGAGATCTGTGATTGCTTTGTTGCTCATGCCACGTGTCCCCAGGCAGGGTACAGGCTGAAGCTGAATTGATCTGTGGCAGGGCCCCTCTGAGAAGCTGCCCAGTGGCCAGCTGCAGACCAAGCCAGAGTATCACCTGGCCTCCTCTGAGGATGACACACCCAAAGAGAGACTGGAAAAGCACAAAAACCCTGCTGAAGTGAATCTTGCTCTGTAGGGTAAGCTCCTGCACAACAGCTACTCCTCTATAGTCATGGCTTGTCTTCACAACCAATCAACCTGAGGTCAGTCCCTCCCATTGATGTGGAAACAGCAACCAAGCTTAACTACAACAGGAGGACATACACAAACTACACCAGGGACACACCTGGAGCAACCAGCTCAGGTGAGCAATGAGTCTGCACCACTGGGCCCCACAGGACACTTACTACATAAGGTAACCCTACAAAGTGACTCTAAGGAGGTGTAGCAGCCTTAGATAAATATTTAGATATACAGGGAGGCATCCAAAATGGGGAGACATAGAAACATGTAAAAAAAAAAAAAAAAGAACAAAGCTCCAAAAATAACTAAACGAAATGGAGACATACAATCTACCAGATGCAGAGTTCAAAACATTGGTTTTAAGGATGTTCAGTGAACTCAGGGAGAACTTCAATAAAGTGATAGGATGCATAAAAATGGAGACAGAAAACATATATAGAAAAGTAAGAAACAAAGAACACTATAGCTAAAATACAATAGAGGGAATCAACTGTAGATTAAATAAAGCAGAGGATCGAACCAGCAACTTAGAAGATAAGGTAGCAGAAAACATCTCATCAAGAACAGCAGAAAGAAAAACAGTTCCAAAAAAATTAGGATAGTTTATGGGACCTCTGGGACAACATAACGTATACCAACATTTGAATCATAGTGGTACCAGAAGGGAAAGAGAGAGGGCAAGGAATTGAAAACTTATTTGAAGAAATAATGACAGAAAACTGCCCTAACCTACTGAAGGAAACAGACATACAAGCTCAGGAAGCTCAGAGTTCCAAACAAGATGAACCCAAAGAGGCCCACACCAAGACACATCCTAGTTAATACACCAAAGGTTAAAGACAAACAAGAATCTTACAGGCAGCTAGAGAAAAACAGTTAGTTACCTATAAGGGAGCTTCCATAAGACTGTCAGTTGATTTCACAACAGAAATTTTTCAGGCCAGAAAGGATTGGTGGGAAATATTCAAAGTTACATAAAGTAAGGAACTTTAACCAAGATTACTGTACCCAGCAAAGCTATTATTCAGAATAGGACAGATCAACAGCTTCCCAGACAAGAACAAGCTAAAAGAGTTCATTACCACCAAACCAGTATTACAAGAAATGTTAAAGAGACTTCTTCAAGAAGAAACAAATAAATAAAATATATGAACAATAAAATGGCAATAACTGCATATTTATCAACAATTACTTTAAATGTAAATGGATTAAATGTTCCAATCAAAAATTAAGGTGGCTGAATGGACAAAAAAACAGGACCCTCTCATAAAAGAGACATGCTTCCTATCCAAAGACACACTGACTGAAAGTAAAAATGGAAAAAGATATTTCATGAAAATGGAATTAAAAAAAAAGAATGGGTAGCAATACGTAAATCAGATACAATAGACCTTAAAACAAAGGCTATAATAAAGACAAAGAGGGACCTAGTAATCACACTTCTGGGTATTTATATAAAAAAACCCAAAATGCTACTTTAAGGGGATGTGTACATCCATATTTTCATTGCAACATTGTTTACAATGGCCAAGATGTGGAGGTAGCCTCAGTGTCAGTCGATGGATGAATGGGTAAAGAGGAGGTGGTACATATATACAATGGAATATTGCTTGGCCATGGAAGAGAATTGGTTCTTGTCATCTGTGGCAGCATGGCTAGACCTGGAGGGTATTGTTCTGAGTGGAGTATGTCAGTCAGAGAAAAACAACTGCAATGTGATTTCACTTATATGTGGAATCTAAAGAACAAAATAAACAAACAAAACAGAAACAAACTCATAGATACAAGAACGTTTGATGGTTGCCAGATGGGAGGAACATTAGGGGGCTGGGTGAAAAGGGGAAGGGATGAAGAAGTACAAATTGGATGTTACAAAGTAGTCATGTGTATGTGGGATATAGGATAAAAAATATAGTCAGTAATATTATAATAACTATGTATGGTGTCAAATGGGACTAGATTTGTTGGGATGATAGATGGGTGGGGCAATGTGAAAAGGTAAAGGGACTGAGACATAAAAATTCATAGTTACAAAATAGTCATGGGGATGTAAAGTAAAGCATAGGAATACAGTTGATGATATAGTAATAACTATATATAGTGTTAAGTGGGTATTAGACCTGTCAGGGGGATCACTTCTTAATTTATATAAATGTCTAACCACTATGCTATACACTTGAAATTAATACAAAATATTATTGAATGTCAACACTAATTGAAAAATTAAAAAAGAGAGAAAAAGTTGAAGGGGAAAAAGAGGACCAAATTTCTAGGTATAAAACAAGTCATACAGCATAGGGAATACAGTCAATGACATTGTGATAGCATAGTGCAGTGTCAGATGTTTGCTGGACTTATAGTGATCACTTCTTTAACTATATAAATGTTGAATAACTATGGTGTGCACACAAAACTAATAAATATTGTATGTTACCTGTATTTTAATAAAACTCTTTAAAAAAATCAAAACCAAAAAAATTCCACTTTCTTTTTCATTAATGTATTATAATAACATCTGGTTCCTGATCATTTTTACATTCTATATCAAAGTCTCTATTGAAAACTGAAATTTATTTTTTCTTTCTAAATACTATTTCTTCCCAACTTTATAATCTAGGAAATTCCAAGTATCAAAGGCATACACGTAGAGGTCCCAGTCTTTGAAATTACTTTTCTAATCTAATGAAAACTATAATTTTTAACATGTGTCCCCTTTTCTCAAATGCAACCGGAAAAAATCTGCTAATTTTGTTATGTTTGAGAAAATATTTTCAAATCAAAAGACTTGTATTTAAAATATGCAAATAACTTTGTAAATTAATAGTAAGGAAGACACTACACCAAACAAGATAGAAGATATGTGGATACAAATACAGACATGAGAAATGTGCAACATCTTTAGCCATTAGAGAAATGCAAGTAAAATTCAAGATGATATACATATACTTATACATATATGTATACATGCTTACACACACATATATCTGTATATGCACATAGAAGTATATATGATTTACGTGTGTGTATATATCCTCCAAAATCAAAGTAGTATCATACTGACATATGAATTGTCAGACCAATGGAAAATACACGAAAGTTTAAAAATAGATTTCATCATGTAATAAAATTTAGTAATATACAGAAGTTCACATCTCACATCAATGAGGAGAAAAAAACTAAGAAAAAGTGTAAGACAGCTGCACAACAATTTGAAAAAGTCATAAACAGGGACCTATACTTCAAGTCACTTAGCCACAAAAGCATCAGTGTTCAGATATCTAAATGTAAAAAAGAGAAAACTATACAAAAAAACACAAGAAAGCAGGGAAAAATTTCTCTAGTCATGACTGAAAATCCAGTTGTACTAAAAGAAAAATAAACATTTATTTTATTATATATAAAATGACAACATAAGCAAAAATAAAGACAAATGACAAATTAGAAAAAAAATTTGTATTATGTATAAAAAATAAAAGGCTAATCTTAAATTATAAGTAACTAAAATTAAAGAAGAAAAGACCAAACATCTGATATAAAAATGGGAAAAAAGACATGAACAGATACTTTTAAAATGTGCAGGAATGGCTCTTAAAGATATAAAAAGTCTTCAACTTCATGCATAACAAGAGAAATAAAATAAAAAATAAGCTAATGTCATTTTTTGCCTATCAGGTGTGAAAAAAATCAGAACACTTTTTTGGAAAGTCTGTGAGGTAAACTTACATTTTATTACTTGCTTTTGGAATTCAAAATGGAGTATATTTTATAGAAGAAATTATTAGACTATACTCAAGAAAGCTATGCTTTCATACATACATATATAATTTATTTTACATAGTAACAACAAATATTATAATCTATGTATTAATAATATCATGTATCTGCTCACACACACAGTAAAAAGTATTAGAAGCAAATATACCAAAAAATAAGCACATTTAGATCTAGAATGAGGGGTCTCCCACTAGGTAAATTCATAAAGGAAATGAAAATCCATGGATGCATAATTATATTTCTAAAGAAACTCAGGAGGGTGGGAGGGAGGGAGGGAAGGAGGAAGAGAGGGAAGATGGAGGGATGGAAAGAAGTGTGGGGAGCAGGCTGTGAGCTGACAGGGTCCTCACAGCCTGTGGAACAGTTCAAGGAACGTTCCACCCTCATTGATCCATGAAGTGGAAAGACAGCTGAAGCCGCAGTAGTCTCTGAGAAGTACATAACAGAATGTAACCTGCTAATGCACTCTGAGAAGTGAATAACAGAATGAAACTTACTAATGCCTAACCTGATAAACAAACCCCCATAATGGTAGACATGCTTATAGGTGAAGGACAAATGCTAGGCAATTTCAACCAACTTGGATACACCTTACAGGCATACCAGCAGATTAATATCTGCAGGAACTAAGGTCTGGAGGGCACTGCCCACTGCGGGAGCAAAAACAGAGGATCTGTCCAATGTTAGGCAGGGCCGAGAGGAGTCATATCAAGATTTCGTCTCCAGGCTTTTACAGGGTTTAGGTCGGGTCATTAGCGACCAAGAGGCCGGACAGATTCTCACCAAACAGCTAGCATTTGAAAACGCCAATTCCACCTGTAAGTCTCTAATTTAGCCATATAGAAAAAAAGGGAAATCTGTCGGACTTCATCTTTGTGCTGATGTAGGTCCATCTTACATCCAAGGCAATGCTCTCGCCATGGTGCTGCAAAAGGCTTTAAACCTGTTGCCTTCCCAGGCAAGGCTCCAACAAAAAAGATATCAAAACCGCAAAGAAGGAAGTTGTTACTCTTGTGGACAGATAGGCCATTTCGCCAGGAAGTGCCCTCTGGAGCTCCCCAGGGAAGGCCTATGGCGGACGGACAAGTAAACCCACCTGGCCACACCCCTAGGATCTGCCCCAGATGCCGGCGTGGAAAACATTGGGCGAACAAGTGTTGATCCCAAATGAATGTCAATGGACAGCCAATCTAGGGAAACCCAGTACGGGGCCAGCCTCAGCCCCGCCAAATAATGGGGGTCCTGTCACTATCACCCCCGGTGACGTTGAACGGCCAACCCGGCGCACCGTACAACAATTGTACCATGCCACCCCAGGAAGCGCAGGACTGGACCTCAGTCCCTCCACCAGATTCATTTTAACCCCAGATATGGGTCCTCAGGTGATCCTTACAGGAGTTTATGGCCCTCTACTGCCAAAGTAGGGCTTCTGCTTGGCTGAAGTAGTTGGACCCTGAAAGGGCTTCAGGTTTTTCCTGGAGTCATAGACTCTGACCTAACTGGGGAGATAAAGATAATGGCCAGGTCACCCCAAGAGATTATTCAGGTACTATCCACAGACAGGATAGCCCAGATAGTTCTTATCCCTACTGTAACTATAGGCAAACCCGTCTCTCAATGGATACGAGGTTCCCGAGGCTTTGGGTCCTCAGATGCGTTCTGGGTCCAGCGAATTGGACAGGAATGCCCCACCTTAAACTTAGTAATAGATGGAAAACCGCTCCAGGGTCTCATTGACATGGGAGCTGATGTATCTGTAATCTCCCAACAACACTGGCCATCCTCCTGGCCAACTCAAGAGGCTTTAACCAGCCTCCAAAGCATATGAATGACAAAGGGGCCCTTACAAAGCTCCAAAGTGCTCACCTGGAGAGATTCAGAGGGACACTCTGGGACCTTCCCTCTGTTTGTCCTAGAGGGTCTCCAAGTTAACCTCTGGGGATGAGACATTCTGAGCCAAATGTCAGTTATGATTTACAGCCCTAGTACCCCAGCCACAAATACTATGTTCAACCAGGGATATATCCCAGGACAGGGCCTAGGGGCCCTAGGACAGGGCAGCCTTAAACCCAAGCTACCCCAAAGAACGGCAGATTCAGACTAGGGTATCAGGATTTACCTTAGGGGCCTTAGTATCTCGTACAGCCCTCCCAGAACTTCTTAAAATCAAATGGCTCACAGACACGCCAGTATGGGTTGACCAATGGCCCCTTACTCAGGAGAAACTTCAGGCAGCCACAGAATTAGTCCAAGAACAACTTGCTGCTGGACATATAGAGCTGTCCATCAGCCCATGGAACACCCCCATATTTGTCATAAAGAAAAAGTCAGGGAAATAGAGGCTATTACAAGACCTGCGAGTGGTTAATGCCGCCATGGAGATCATGGAAAACCTACAGCCTGGGCTTCCCTAGCCCACGGCCATCCCGGTAGACCATCACTTAATTGTAATAGATTTAAAGGACTGTTTCTTCACCATCCCTCTTCATCCAGAGGACAAAAAACACTTCACATTTACTGTTCCTTCAGTAAACTTCAGAGAACCTATGGAACATTTCCAATGGAAAGTTCTCCCCCAGAGTGTGGCAAATAGCCCAACCATTTGCCAAACTTTTGTCAGCCGAACCATCATGCCTATACGTCAACTGTACCCAGAAGCGTATATCATCCATTATATGGACGATATCCTTATCTCTTTTTCCAACAAAGAGGTCCTATACCAGATATATGGGAACCTTAGAGACAGCCTTACTAAGGCGGGGCTATGTATTGCTCCAGAAAAGATTCAGGAAACCTCACCGTTCTTTTACTTAATAAATATAATCATTCAAAAATTAATTAGACCACAAAAAAATACAGATTAGAACTGGCCATCTTAAATCCCTTAATGATTTCAAAAACTCCTGGGAGATATCAACTGGATAAGACCTTCTTTAAAATTAACCACTGGAGACTTACAGCCGTTATTCAACATTCTCCAGGGGGACCCCAGCCTGATGTCCCCCCGGACTCTCACCCCCGAGGCAAAACTCGCCCTTACCAGAGTAGAACAGGCTATCCAACAGGCTCAGGTCACTCCGGTTGACCACTCCCAAACTATATCTCTAATCATCTGTAATACAGACCCTACTCCTACAGGGGTCATCTGGCAGCCTGCTGGTCCCCTAGAATGCCTATACCTAAACTACACTCCCCCCAAATATCTCCAACCATACCACGAGCTGGTACCCTACCTCATTACTAGGAGGAAACAGTGCTGTCTCCAACTCCTTAGAAAAGAACCTTAGGTCATCATAGTCCCTTACAACAACAGCCAACAATCCTGGCTATATGCCTCATACAGTTTGTTAAGTCTACTTCCTTCATTTTCCCATCAATGTTACAAAATCAACCCATCTCAGGCGCCGGCATGGTATTCACTGAAAGCTCCAGTAACAGCACGGCAGCCATCCATACACCCACTCAGACCTTAACCAAACACAGACCATATTTCAGTTCAGCAAGTGGAACTTGCCGCCGTTGCCTGGGCTTTACAAGTTTTCCACCGCCAACCTTTAAACCTCTATACAGACAGCTATTATGTCTTCAGTATCTGCAAGGTCATAGAGACAGCTCACATCAGCTCAGCCACCACACAAGAGCTTTTCCATATGTTCCACCAATTAAAACAGACCATTCTCACTAGACAACAACCCCACTGCATCGATCATATTAGAGCCCACTCTGACCTTCCAGGTCCCCTGTCTGTAAGCAATGCTGCTGCAGACACTGCCACCCACCTGCCAAGTCCCTCAATACACACATTCTTTGCCACACCAACTAACACCATACAAAAGGCCACACATTCCCATGCTCTTCACCACCAGAATGCACAATCACTTAGACATCAATTTAAGATCACTCGTGAACAGGCTAGACAAATAGTCAGACAATGCACCAGTTGTTCTAGCCTGTTCCCTGAGCCCCATTTAGGAGTAAACCCCTGAGGGCTACTCCCTAATCACATCTGGCAGATGGATATCACCCACATCCCTAATTTCAAAAACACCTCTTATGTGCACACAGTTATTGACACCAAGTCCAGTTTCCTGTTCGCCGCAGCATGAACCGGTGAGGCAGCTAAACACATCATCGATCACTGTTTCTAGATATTCGCCATAATGGGCATTCCAGAAGTCATAAAAACCGACAATGGCCCCAGTTATACCAGCAGGGCCTTTCAAAAATTTTGCCGCACTTTTCAGATCCAACACCTCACAGGTATCCCTTATAACCCACAAGGTCAAGGAATAATTGAACGTGGCCATCACTCTCTCAAAAATCAATTAATAAAACAAAAAGGGTGAAACTATGGGCACTCAGTACATAACTAACTAAACCATGCACTCTTGACTCTAAATTTTTTGCAAACGGATGCCTAGGGTCACACTGCAGCAGACCATTTCTGGAACCCCAGTCCTACTACAGAAGCTCTCGTCCGGCCTAACTGGATAAAGAAACTGCTTACTGCTCCCTGCAGATGCTTACTGCTGTATAAGCATTGTGTAAAAAAGTAAACGTGGGCATTGCTCCACCATCAGCAGTCAGTGGACCTCCCGACCCCAGCTTTCATCTCTGTGTCTTTCTTTTCTTTATCTCCCACCCAGTCCACTCTGGTAGCTTCATTTGACGAGCGGGTCTCATCAAAGGAGTAAGGATGGAAGGGAGAAAGGGATGTAAAATAGACTGACATAACTAGAAAATCACTCATTTAATAATGATATAATAACTGATTCAGGCAAATAACATCAATGGATGCTAAGTTTTTGGTTAAAGGCAGTTGTGGAAAAGGTTATCCATGAGATTTCAAAGTATCAACTTATTTATTATAATGGGAAAGCTACTTTAGAAACGGAGACAATATATACCACATTAACCAAATAATTGTATTTAGCGTCACTAATAATGAAACATACGCATATTATTTGACTTTGTCTCTTGATGTGATAAAATGGGAAATATGTATTGTCACCTATGTATACTTTATTGAAAATGTATAAACCTCCATTTAATCATTATTCTAAAACTCACTCATGGTACTGGTTGAACAACTGTATAAATTTTCTGAAACTCATCAAACTATAAATTCATAACATGTATATGTTATACTATATAACTAAAATAAAACGTAACTCAATAAAACTGTCATAAATGTGTTTTCCAAACATTCTAAGTTTTTATAACTAATAATTTTTCTCACACAGCAATAGATAATACAATTTAACACATACCACAAATGTATACATAAACAAGTTTGCCTTGTGAACATAAAAAGGAAGTGTATTTTGTTATCTGCTACATTCAAGCACTTGAAATATTATTTTTACTATTGACCTTATTGTTTTAATCCTCTCAAGGAGGAAGAAACTTGTTTTTAATGTTCAACTTCTATATAGCAGGTACTGGTTTAGATTGTTTACATGCATTATTAAATTATTATTGATAAAAATGCAAGATATAATATGCATTATATATATGATATCTTCAGAATATATATATATATATATATATATATATATATATATATATATATATATATATATATATATATATAATCTTCAGAATATGAATGAATCTCTAGATGGTTAGACACTCCAGAAAGTAGAAAAACTGGAATGGGAATGTGAACTGGGGCTTTAGTGCACTATATGGTTTTCCTTTGTTTGGCTTTTTTTTTTCTATCTCTCTTTTAAATAAGAGCATTGAGATCCCTTTGTTCCCACAGTTTAACTATTTGGACTGAGAATTCAGGCCATCTGTGTTGCCATGGCTTAACAGTTTGCTTCAGGAAATTACTGTAAACCAATTTATCTGGACAAATAGCGTGCTTCTGAGCAAAAATCTTTCCTATTAGGGTAATACGCTGCTTACCTGATGAAACAACTCACTTTCAAACACCAACCTACTTTTTAGGGCTCACTTCAAGATGCTTGATGCCATGTATTATAATACTGAACAGTTATACTATAGATTTTCCCCATCTCAGTTCACTCCATGCTTAGAAAGATTCAGCTGACACTGTTCTAGCACAGACCCCAGAACATTACTGTAAACATCTACTGACTGCCACATCCTGTGAAACTACTAATACTCATTGAATAGGCAAACCTTGTAAGACAAACTTTGGCTGAGATCTTCTATTTAAAATGTTTGATAATTTCCTTCTTTTGTTTTTGTTTTTTTACATCCATTGGATTTGTTGGCTCTGCAATTGCAGACAACCAAGTATTAGTGAGCCTGAGCCATGAAAGGCACCAGCAATGCATACTTTTGATCAACCATTATAATCCTTTCATGATTTTTTCTCACTTTAAGCCAATATTTACTCCAAGTTAGATATTCTAGCAATTTTAAAAAATGTATTCACATTTTAACTCTAATTTATACTTTTCCAAAATATATCTAATTTTGCCAAGGGTACTTTTAAATTACATTAATCACTTTGGAGAACTTTCAGCAAAATAAAATTGTTCAGTTGAGGGATGTCTTAAAACAGGAGCAAAATTCCAAACATCTAGTGAATCTCCTTTTTTTTTTTTTGGTATAAGGAAGCTTCAAAAATAATTTTAGATAACAACTAATAATGGAAAATAATAAAATGGAATAAGCATTGCTAAGGGAGCCACTTAAAATAGAATCAGGATGCTATTAGGAAACCATGGCCTATGCACATCTTATGCCTCAGTTCCCAGAGCTGCTATTAAGTTGCTAACCTGCTGCTGAACTCAGCTCAAGGCCAAGCCATAAGCATTCTGGAACAACAACAATATGGACACATAGGGACTTTACCTGCTCCTAATAGTTTTCACCTCCCTCATTTGCATACTGGAACTAACCAATCCCTATTAACCTAGCCAGCAATCCTTTATTTTCATCAAATGATTATACTTTTTGTGGATTTTTGCCTCTATGAACCCTTCCTTTCTTTGGTCTCTTCAGAGCCCAGAGCACAGTTTGAGTTGCTACCTGAATCTGCATCTCTCAGATTCCATTCCTTTAAGACCCCGAATAAACTTTTAAATTGTTTCACAGACTCAACATTGCATCTTTAAGATTTCCCTTGAATAAAACAAGTTAAATCTATGAAACTTTCAAGCTTTCTTTCTCTCTTAGATGCCTTTATATTCTTGTGCACTGTTACTAGAAACTAATGATCTTTACACAAGTCTTGTTCTTCCCCCATTATATGCCTCTCCATACACTCTGCCCACACTTCTCTTTCTGATCCACTTCCCTTTAGTGTGGCTGACCAGGAACTCACAGGACAAACTATCTCTTAAATTTATGCCAACGCAGAATAGAGCAAGCATAATAAGATTGACTGTAGGCTCTGGTCTCTGTCTGCCCTGAGAATCATTGTTTAACACCTCTATAGCTACACAAGACAGAAAGAAATTACAGATCAATGAAGAATAGATCTAGAAATACATAATCAAGGAGTCCCGTATCTGTATTAATTGGTTGATATGTCATTAGGAACCTCATATACCAAAACTTTTATGAGAAGGGGATAATGAAGATGACCTCATTGATTATTCTGCACATGAACATCCCATTGTTTTACCACCATGGTTTAAATCTATGCCTTTCTTTAAAAAATAAAAATCAGTTGATAATATTTATGTGGGTCTGTTTCTGGTCTCTGTTCCATTGATCTGTGTGTCTATACTTACACCGATACAACACTGCTTTGATTACTGTGGATTTGTAGTACAAAATACACTTTGAAGCCTAATTTTCCCTTAGATTAAAAGTCTAAAAGTTTAATTTATTGAAGCTTTTCCACATGATGTTTTCTTATTTAATTTTTCCATGCCTCATTTCCTTATGTGAAAATTAGTTGTTAAGGTTAACCTGTATTCCCAATATGCGCTGAGTAAAATGGAACCAAGATAAACCATCCTTCACTTCAGATGATGAGCAGGAGCATATTGAAAGCATTTGCAAGCAATAGTATTACCATATGGTGGAGGGAAGAGAAGGGGAGGAAAGTAACCATTGTGGGGTACTGTGAGAAAAGGAGGTAGGTGTAATTTAGTGAATGCAATATGGACAACAAATGGAATAGTACTGTGGTGATATGTTTTACTCTCCTGATATCTTCTCTCTTCCAAGATTTATCTACTGACATCTAACCAAGCAAGTTCATACTATAGGTGAACATAAGACACATAGGATGCAGCAAATTTTTAGAGTAACGTATTAACCAGAGTTATTTTTTTATGTAAAAAATATCCATGAAATAGAAAAGCTGTCTAAGTTTTTAAGTGGTGCTTTCTCTACAAACATAGTAGCCAGATTGCAGAGCTGAAGTCCTTCTGTTCCGCTGATAAATGTCCCTTTACAGAGACTTGGCTCCCAGATGGCCATTCTATCTCTATCGCCTACTCCCACCACCACCACTCCCTGCCCCCAAAGAAATAATACGAGCTGCTGATTTTTTTTCCTCTAACCTGAATATATTTAGCAGTCCTTTGCAGTACTTCACACTGAGAGCATAACTCTGAGTCAAGCTAGAACAGTCTCATCTTATTCATTTTGCATGAGTTGTTCCTATTTTTTAAAATTAATTTTAAGGCAATTTGAAAATACTCTTGCAATCAGATCACTCATGTGATAAACAAGTCTGGTTGCAAGGAATCAAAGATTGGTTTTCAAGGAAACATTTATAAATGGCCTGTCTTTTTAAAATTTTCTTTGAACCCTATTTTCTAAATTAGCATAGCTTGAGTTTGAGAATAGACTCCATTTTTACTGAGTTAATATCTTCAATTTGGACCAATTTAGCCCTGGGGCAGTCTTTTTCTCACTTGTTGTATATTTCTTTAAAAATATATTGATATTTAGGATTTTAGAAATTTCAAATCAATGTATGCCTGACAGCCACTGGTTGTGGATCCTTCTTAAGTGCTGAGTCTTCGGTGTGCTGTATGTGTATGCATTTGCTAAGTTGCTTGTGTTGTGGGAAGCAGAATACATATCTAATCTCATTGACTTTAAAACTCAGTACGGACATCAAAAAATGACCAAATAAAATACTTCCCAAGTCTATAAAACTCTAGTAGTTTACAGTTTGTAGTTCTTGCAGTGTCTCATTGCCATTAGGATTTTAAAATTCAAGAAAGATATAGCCCACCCAAAATATATAGATGGATCAAGAGACCTTTATTCAAATGCTCTCTCTCTTCAGGAAAATTTCATTTCTTTTCTCTTTCATTTCTTTCTTCTTTCCTTCCCTCTCTCTTGCTTCCTCCTTTCCATGTATATTTCTCTGCAAAAACACAAAACAAAATAAAACAAACTACAAAAAGCACATTTATAGTTCTAAACAGCATGTTAATGGCTCTTCCCTTAGAATTATATTGGGATGTCACTATTTGTTCTGTTTTGATGGCCTATTCACAGATTCAAAATTCTGTTTAAACTGACCCAAAAGTAAAGAGTAAATTCAATACATAGGACAAATGTATGAAAACACCCACACAAACACACGCAGAAATATTATATTGGATATTCCAATGTTGTTTCTAAGGTAATCATAACCAAAATGAATATATCTACAATCTCTAATGTACCTACTTTAATGCTAAAGTTAACTTACTAAATCTTTCTGAAATAGCTACTATCTGTTATATTTTGGTTCCAAAAATAGAAACCACAGTTAATTATTACATTGCCTACTGGAAAAGGATGTTCCATTGTATTGGACTTAAAAGCACTAAAAACCTCTTCCTGGTTTATCATCTCAATAGTTACATCATTTTTCTATAATAAAGATATACCTCTATTTCATAACATCGATGCATTTTCTTGAAGTGTTGGAGCTGCATTTTATCAACAGGGCACATCATATCTTTGAGGATTCAATTATCATAATATCTATAATAAAGCCATGTATAAAACAATAGAGAATTCCTGCTCTAATTAGGGATCAGAATTACATAAATACGAGACCTGACAATTAAGTTTGAGAATTTGTTGCAACAATGTTGCTAACCTTTTTTGATATCAGAGGGATTATTCATTATGAATTTGTACCAACTGGACAAATAGTTAACCAAGTTTACTATTTGGAAGTGCTGAAAAAGCTGTGTGAAAAAGTTAGATGACCTGAATTTTTCACCAACAATTCATGGCTCTTCCATCATGACAATGCACCAGCTCACACGGCACTGTCTTGAGGGAGTTTTTATCCAGTAAACAAATAACTGTATTGGTACACCCTTCCTACTCACCTGATCTGGCCTCCAATGACTTCTTTCTTTACCTGAAGATAAAGGAAATATTGAAAGGAAGACATTTTGATGACATTCAGGACATCAAGGGTAATACAATGACAGCTCTGATGGCCATTCCAGAAAAAGAGTTCCAAAATTACTTTGAAGGGCGGACTAGGCACTGGCATCGGTGCATAGCTTCCTAAGGGGAGTACTTCAAAGGTGACCATAGTGATATTCAGCAATAAGGTATGTAGCACTTTTTCTAGGATGAGTTCGCAAACTTAATTGTCACACATGTTAGAGCTATGCCTTTTACAATTTGTTTTGATCCTAAGCCAAGTTAAGGAATTTTTCTAAGAATACACATTAAATTATGTTATTGCATAAGATAATTTAGTGCTGAAATCTTATGCTTTATCTTTTGTCCACAAGCCCCAATGAAAATTTTAGTGCCTGTGTCCTGAACACTCTGACCTTGAATTTTCAAAAGAAATTTAAGAAGCTCAAATAGAGGTTAAAGGATTTATTTAGCTGATGTGAAGAAGAGCATCTGAAGGTGAAGTAACTTCCTATTTGAAGTAGAATCAGAGTGTTCACAGAACAAGGGGCAGTTGAGTAGCTGCACTTGTGGTTTTGATTTAGGCAGCAATATTTGACTTTAAATGAAACTCATGGTTTGGGGGGGTCATGCCTTTTGCTTGGGGTTACAATAACCATCAGAACAGTATTATTCCAGGATTATTTTTGCAAGCCTTGTAGTTTATAAGCTAGTCAAGTTTCCTGAGGCAGGGAAGAGAGATAGCACAAAGGAAATGAAGGTGTGTAGAGGGCAGTCAAAAGCTGAAGGTAAGAGGGACAGGTGATGCTCTATCATATTGTTTAGTCCTTTCACACCTTATAGTATTTTGCCCTATGTTGCCAGCCTCAATGATCAAAGACTTCCCTGGCAGACCTCCTCACAATGACTAAATCATGTTTTAAGTTGACAGGGTAGTATATTGATGTGAACTTTTACATTGTAAAAAGTCAGTCTTAATATATGGGGTAGCTTGGGCCGGCTGAGTGGCTCGTTGGTTGGGAGTTGGCTCAGGGGCATGGGCTTGGGCTGTGGGGCCGCTGGTTCGGATCCCGCCTGGGCCAGTGGTGCTGTGCCCTCTGCAGCTGAGATGGTGGGTGGCAGCTCGACCTGGAGCTGGGCTGCCATGGGTCTCTGGGGATGGCATGGCAGTGTCCTGCCGGGGGCTGCTGTGGGTGGCAGACAGCCGGTGTGGGTGACCAGTGTGGGCTGCCGTGAGCCGCAGTGAGCATCTGTCCAATGGCCAGTGACTGGTCTGCCTCAGTTGGGAGGAACACAATGATCACGGTGCCAACATGGGCCAGTGAGGCGATGTCCTCTACAGCTGGACTGAAGAACAAAGGGGCCATGGCTTGTCTGTTCCCCTTCCCCGATTTCCCAGTGCTGTTCCCCTTCTTCAATTTCCTAGTGGAATCTTTAAAAAAAAAAAATATATATATATATATATATATATATATATATATGAAGCTCAACAATGATAAGATTTTAAAAAAAAAGAGTCCTTCTAGGGTAACAGGCATAGAGTAACATGTGGGGTATTTTTACACCTACTTATATTATGAAAGTGGAGAGAGCCTTATGATAAAAAAACTGGGTTTGGATGACATCAGCAAAAGAAAGAGGGTTTTTTTGTGGTTTTGGTTTGATTGATTTATTGTATTTATTATTTTATCAGAACTTTTGTAAAATCTTTTTAAAGGATGGTATTTTTATTAAGTGATTAAATTTTATTTTTTGTCCAGTTTCCTTTAAGTACCTAGTTGTATATGGCTGTGCTATAGGGTGGAATTAGTCCAAATTGGTTTTTTCCTTGATAAAGAAAAAATGAAACTAAATTACTTCTTTCAAAACTTCCTTTGTTATTACTCTTTAAAAGATTTGTTCCCAAACATTAGTGAGTTTTAGAATCACTCGACCTCTTGGTCAAATACAGATTGCTGAGCTACACTCTAGAGTTCCTGATTCAATTGGCCTGTGGTGGGCCTGAGAATTTGCTCTGGCAACAAGTTACCAGATGCTGCTGATCTGGAGACCACATTGCTCTAAATTATATGATACTCAGCTCACTAAAGTTTCCTTTAAAACATCTGGCTCTTGTGGATGGTACATTGTTTCAACAAAGAGTCCACTTTTTATTTATTCTCTTAATCTCAGCATCAAGTAGACATATTGGAACATGATAGATACTGAATAACTTTTTAATGAATGAATAAAGTATCTACTCTGTATCTTCATATCATCTTATTTGATATATATGGTTAACACTAAAATTGATTTCAGTTCCTTAAAATAATAGATGAGAAACTGGGGCTACCACTCTATTGTGGTTTGTTTATCATGCTAGACTCAGCTTACCCCCAACATTATGATTTTCATGAGCTGAAAGAGAATCATCTGCATCTTAATCAAGATAATCTATCAAACATAAGTTATTAGGATTCACACTTGTATGCCGGAAAGGAACGAAGCAGTATTGGATAGAGGGAAGAGTTGGTAGCAATGCAATCTTAGTATAGGTCTTAGCCAGACCCACAGCAGCCTTGAAGTCTGGATAATCCTTCAGAATTTGCCATGTTGCATAGAGAGAGCATTGAGTCCCATATGAAGTAGTCATTAAATTTAGGCTAGGCTGCCCCTGAGAAGAGACAATGCCTTGGGCAAGGTAGCTCTCTTTAGCCAAGAGCAATATCCTGAGAGCTGGGAATAAGTATAATTTGAGTGCTTTTTGAATGTTTTTATACATGCGTATTCCTCTTATTGTCATTCCTAATCTAAAACAAATACATTAAACATTACAAATCTTCCCTGGATCAAATTCTTATCTTCCAAATGGACTATCGTAACATTCTTTTAACTAACATCTGTCTTCCTCTCGAACATAAGTACTATGATGACTATGGAGGACAAAAATTGCATCTTATGATGATCTATGTTCAAAATGTTCACTAAATCTTCGTTGCCTATATGATATCTAAAAGTTTTTTTCAAAGGACTTTATATTCTTATAGCCTGTCATTCCCTCAACCCTCAGTTCCACTCAATTTGTTGTTGTGGTCATGCCAAACGTCTCATGATTTTGCTCTCGTATAGCTTTATTTTCCCTAATATTCCCTCTGCCTAAAATGTTTCCGCTACCTTTTTATCCCCTCCAATGAATGGCTACACACATTTCCTGAGCGTATCTCAAATGTCTTAGTGTGATGAGTAGTCCCTTACCTCCTTCAGCCTATGTAGTCAAACCCACTCTGTTGCTATGGAATGCTATACATACCACTCTTATGACTCATATCTGTTTGTTTTGTCCAGTATATTGCAAGCTCTTCAAGGAAAGGACCATGTTTTACTCATTTCTGAATCCCTTAAGCCTACCTATAGTTACTGCTAACATGTAAGCACATTATAGGTGTCTATTGATTTTAGGTCATGTAGAACACTGAAGGCCCATGATCTAACAGATTTTGATCGATTTAGCTTATACATAGCAATTAAGATATTCCTAAGAATTAAAAATTGTACATTTATTCTTGTTATTCTAAGTAGTAGGTGGTAATAGAAAACTGCAGAGAAAGATCAAATTGAAATAAAAGAAAGGTAGGGTTTGTGGTTCAATAACAATTCAACACATGTTCCTTGAGCCCCTGTTAGCTCTAAGGCACTGTGCTCATTGCTGTAGAACTTAGTTCTGTCTTCAATGTGCTCATAAGATAGCTGTTAGGGAGTGAAACCAGACTCCTCAAATGTAAAACAGTATATTTTAAAAGACCTCACATTGGCAGCCAATGCAAAAATGATACAGAAACCATGAAGAAAATAAGCAATTATGTAAATATTTTATTATTATTAAATATAAACATAAATATGTCCACAGTTACATATTTTTAAATGTTAGGTAAATGGATAGTTGTGACAATTTTAATTTTAAGTATAATGGTCAAATAAGGCTTTATGTGTACATATATTAAGAACATAGCATAGGTTAAAGTTAAAAGAAAATTAATTGTATCAATCTCAGTTATCTCAAATAAAAATATAAAACACTGTCAAATGAATATCTAAATATATGATAGATCATTATCATATTTAGTATTAATTATTTTGTTTTTCAGCAAAACAAAGAAGCAGACAGACAACTCTAGACATAAGTACATTCTTTTTTTTTTCAATTATTTTTGAAGTGAGAGTTTAATTATGAGGAGATAAGTAGAAGTTACAACCTGAATTCAAATTAATATTTGATTAAATTTCACAACACAGCATGAAGCTATTACTGGAATGAACAGTTTGATAAAATTAAAATTACTTAGTAATAGGTATTAAGCTAAGGAACTATTAAATTGCTTATTTCTTAGGTTATAACAGCCGGTGTCAGAGGAATACAGAGATATTCCACAAACACAACCTTAGTAGACTTTCAGAGATTTGGGGCTGTGTGGCTGAACATTTCTTGATCTCAATTTATATCCACTCTAGCCCTTCAGGTGTGTGATAATATTTTATAAATCTCTGAAAATCACTAATGGTACTGAAAACACAAATAGTTCTGATCTACATTTTTTTAAAGGGCAAAGGGAGGAAAGTTGTACTGAAATCAGTTATGTGTTAAAAAAAAAACAAAAGGAAAAATATAACCCCTAGCATTTGCAAATGTGAAAGAAAGAAATGCATGGAAGAGAAACATGCCGGAGCAAGGGAGGAATTCCTAATTAGTAGATCAAAACAGACATCCTTAGAGGAAGGTAAAGTTGAGAGGAAGAAAGGAGGCTCATCTGGGGATTCAATTGTAATTCAAGTTGTTAGGATAAAGACACTGTACACCTGAAACCTATGTAACTTTACTAACAATTGTCACCGCAATAAACTTCAATTAAAGAAAAGACACTGTGTCGGTCGCTACAGAATGTGGTCCCTTCCTTCAGGGTGCTTGAAACAGATCAGGTGTAAATAGGCTGCTGAAATGTAACAGAAAATTTGGTGAATGCCCTAACAAAATCACAATTTATAATGTACTTTAAAAATATGGAGAAATTTCACTCTATAAGCAAGTGGAAGAGATGAGCGAAACCTTTCAGGAGGGAGTTACCTTTGAGATAGTCCCTGCAGCACTAGCTCAGACATCGGTCGTGTGAACGGGATAGAGGCCAGGAACCAGTCTTTCAGCTGGAACAAGTACTTTGGTGGATGAGTGCAGCAGTAGTCCTGGGAACTTATTCTGGACAGCTAAGTTTTGATCTTCGCTCAGCCAAATATCTACTGAATTATGTATGAGTCACTTATCCCTTTGAAATCTAGTTTTCTCAGTGGCACATAGAGGGAACAAACTAGATAATCATTAAGGTCATGCCTGTTATAAAATGCTATGATCTAAGCAGAATACATCGGTTCCTATTTTGAATGGCCTAGAATGTTAAGTTGAGGAATTTCTTTTTAATTTGTGGGCAAATGAAAATTGCTGTAAGTTTCCCGAGCAAGTATAATTAAAGTTATACACCACAACGAGTAATCAAATGTGTATACCTAGGATCAGTGCTTGTGGGAAGATCACTTAGAGTACCTAATATTCCTAGGTAAGAGGCGATGAGGGGCTAGCGGAAGGAATATATTATAGTAGCCAAATCTGTAAGACTGGACTTCACTATAAATCAGTGCCAAAGAGACAGAAAAAAGAAATGAAAAGAAAAGTGTACATAATTTCCAGCCTTGTTATCTGAGAGATTTTTTTTTTTTACCAGACTGACCTAGGAAAGTTTTATGTATCAGAATCAATGCAAGATATTTAGAATGAAGTTTAATTGCCAGCTAGAAATGTAGGCTTATATCTTACTCTCTCAAGATGTGACTTAGAAGAAGGTTTGAAAATTCAGATGTTTACAGAGACTACTTAAGTAGCACTCTACGTTCAAAACAATAAAGTCATGAGGAATGTAGCACACTGGAAAAAAACATGCCTTTCTAAAGAAGGTAGTGCCACTTAGCTTCAACATATCGATGCCATTGCCACTGCATACCCTGCTTTTCTAAGACAAGCAGAAATTTAGATTGTTTTCCTTTTTTAAAATTATTGATAAGGAAACTAACTCAATAAAATTAAGTAACTGGGGAATAAACAAAACATGACTCTAAGCCACATTGGCATATAGACTGCCTCATATAAGTTTGGAAGCACTATATTAACCTTTTCAGTATTAGTAGACATATAACAATGATCAAAATGGTGGGAAAGAATAGAGATTTTCCAAAGAACAATTTTAAAGAGAGAAGTCTAAGTAAAGATCCTCAAGTAATTTTTATACTTCAGAATTCAAGTAAAAGAAAACAGTGGTCTCTCTATATAATGACAATGTCAGAAATAAGAAAAATATAAAGACATATTGGGCAAACTTTTTAGAGAAAATATTGTGCTTGACTTAGTACCTAGAGGTATTCATTGCAATTGTGAAGTTACTATCCATTATAAGAAGACAACATGGAAACAAATACTGAGAAGATTTAGTTGTTCGTTTGTCTTGTTAGATAGACAAAAATGTCCACAGTCATGGCTTTATTAAAACGCACATAAGAGAAAGTAGAAAATGAGTTTGATTGATGTTTAGAAGATAATTTAATGTGTTCCCTCAACCATGCTTTATTCACAGACGTTGAGAATACATTAGAAGAGCAAGTAGCTGCATCCTGCTGGACACATCTCCTAGGGTAAGAAATCAAGAGTCTTGGGGCCGGCCGAGTGACTCAGTTGGTTTAGAGCTCACTCAAGAGTGCAAGCTCTGAGCAACTAGTGGTTCGATTCCCGGCCTGAGCTGAGCTGCCGCTGAGCTGCCAACAGGTGACAGGATGGCTCAGATAAAAAAAAAAAATCAAGAGTCTCAATTGTTGATAAGTTTTATATTTTCTATGAGAAGAAACAGTTTTTCAAAATGATGGTTGACTGCAAGTTTTTGCCACATTTTTCAAATATTCTTTGTAAAGCACCAGCAGTCGGATTTAATTCTGTCTATGAGGAAGGAACAATGAGTGGATGATGAATCATGCATCATTAACTGTAATTAAAAAAAATCAAATGCAATAATGTGTTGAATAGCAATTCTAAGATATTAGCAAAGCTTTCTTTTGAAAAGATTGTCCAAATGTGCAAAGGGTTGTCAAGGAAGTGTTAGAACATAATGATACAGAATATTAAGGTGGGTGACAAAAATTGAAATACAAGTGTGTGTGTGTGTGTTGTGTGTGTGTGTTGTAATTTGTAGGTGGAACATGCTATGTACTCAATAAGTGCTTTCTGCTTCATAAGTTTTTTTTACTCTTGCTAGTCACAGATTTGTCCTGATTTCTTCTGACAGCCATCTATAGAGGCCAAGAGCTTTGACTGCCAAACTTTTTTTCTTTCTAGTTTTCCCTACTATTTGGATAGACTCTAGAGCCTTGCTGTTTTTCTTTCCTGGTCTATTACTATTTTTTTCCTTACATTTTTTTTTCTCCTTGATTTACAAACTAGCTCAAATTTATTCAAGATTGAATAAGCTCTTTCTTCTAGTTATCTATTGATCTTTATTAAATAGTACCACCTCCAAATCAGTGGACAAAACAACAACCATTTTATTTTGTTGTTGGTCTTTATGAGTCAGGGATTCAGACAGGGAACAGCCATGACTCGTCTTTGCTTGAGTCTGGGACCTCAGCAAATAATTCCTGGTACCCGAGGGTAACTCAAAACTATGGAGGCTAAAATCATTTGGGGGGCTTTTTTCCTCCCATGACTGGTGCCTAGCATAACTCAAACCTTGGGCTCAGCTGAAATTTTTGACGGGAATACCTACATTTGTCATCACCACATGGACTTGGGCTTCTCATAATACAGAGGCTAGAATCTAAGAATGGCTGTCTAGAGAATGACAGTCCAAGGGACCCAGGAAGAGGTTGCATGACTTTTTATAACCTAGCCTTAAAAGTCACAGACTGTCACTTCCACATCTTCTATTGGTTGTAGCATTCACAACCTAGATTCAAGGAGAGGAACATAGATTGCATCTCTTAATGAGAGAATGTGTCAAAAATGTAGTAATCATCTTTAAATGACCATTAAAATATACATACAACCATTTTTAACCATTTTTTTCTCTATTTGGCTTTCCACTTACTCAATCTTATATAGTTCCTTTAAATACCAACTTTCCTGAAAAAAAAATGGTTGCAATTGCTATCACTGTATTCTCACAACAGACTCTTCCATAACCCCTAACAACTTACCTCTTGTCAAAATTACCTCACTGAATTTCTCTCTAAAAGTCACCAATGGCTTTCTGGTTATGAAATTGCAATCTTCAGTTATAACCATGATATTGATCACACTCATTAAGCATTTACTACATGTAATATACTATTTCTTTAGTCCTTATAATAACTCCATGAGAACAGTAACACTCCCTTTTTATAGAGCATAAAGATAACATGTGAAAAAATTAAATGATTTTATAAGGTATTAAAATAATAAATATTTGAGGCAAAAATTAAACTCTCACTGGTTATAAAAATTAGCCATCCTTATCTATTGTCACTAAACAAGAGAAAATTTGACATAATAGAAATGACATGTACAGTATGAGAAGATAATTCAGTTCCATCTGTATGTTCTATCTACAAACATCTCCAAATATATTTTTAAAAGTTAATGTTATGCAGTCATCAGAGGTATTTAATTCCACCTCTGGGTACACCTAGAAAAAACAAAACAAACTAACAAACAAAAACCAGAGGCTTGTGTTATACTAACCAAAATGCAAATGTATTAATACCTTGCCTGATTCCCCTTAANTTCCCCAGTGCTGTTCCCCTCCCTGAATTCCCCAATAAAATCTTTTTTAAAAACCCCAAAACTTACATTGATGTTTAAAAAACAAAAAAAAAATTCCATGTTGGGGAGTTACCACTTGAGAGACATTCTAGCATACTCACTGCTTCAGAATAGAAAAAGTTTACCTCAAAATATATAATCAAACAAATTTATTGAAAATTTGAAACAAATATACTTTAAATCACTTAAATAAAATAGGAAATCAGGGTTAAGAAAATGAACTAATAGTTATTCTAGCATATACTCTTGAAGTATGATCATTGCTACATTGGTATTATAAGAAATAAAAAGGAGTTAAAGAATAATTTTCAATCACTTTCTAAAAAAATGCTTAAAACTCATTTGTACCACAATTTATTCATAGACATTCATAGTTTTTGAAGTTGCAAAAGTATGTATCATATAAAAATTCTAGGCCAATTCCAATTCCAACCGCATTTGGGATGGGGTGTTAGTGGAAGAGACTTTCTAAAAAGATACCAATGTTCAACTGGGAGAATAAATGTTGGCAATAACAAGAATATTTTGAAAAAGTATTTAAGCAGCTTGACTTTCTAGGTATTTAACTCACAATAATTTAAGCAATGTGGAAATGGTGCAAAGATTAAAAAATAGAACAATGGAAAAATATTGCATCAGGAAAGATGTAGTTTATATAAAATCAAAATGTTTAATAAAGGAATATCTGCAATGAAGAAATTATATGCTTTTAATTTCAGTTACTTAGACTATATTTAAATACCCAGGGAAATAACTAAAATTATACTTCCTAATTTGATCTGTTAATACACAGAAGGTAGGTATTTAGGTTACTATATCTATCAATATTTATTGAGAGAGGTATTAAATTTAAATATATATATATATTTNGAAGCAACACTGTGACTAAGTAAAAATAACCTAGTGTTTTCTCTACAGTGCTTGTTTCTGGAAGATAAGACTGTAAAACAACTGAAAACATGACTTATAAAGGCAAACATCTTCCTTGTCAAGAAGTGCTTCAAGATCCTTATTTCTTTGTGCCTGCCAACTGGGACATAAAGTCTGCTCAATTCCAATTAGTTCCACACTTTGCAAGACAAACCTAAAATCAACCAGCCAGCTCAGCACCTAAAATGCTATAAACATCCTCCCATGACCTTCCCTTCTGAGATACTACAAGATTCAGTCAACGTGGTGTTCTTTCTTGCTGCATTAAATCCGATCAACAAAGCTTTATTTAAACAATTGGGTATATTTTCTGGTGTTGTTTTGAGGGAGTCAACTACTAACACATTGTTTCTGCCTTTGAGGAACTCATAAGTTTAGAGAATGTGATTTCTTAACATTTTCTTCTAGATAGCAATTTATCTGACTTAAAAAGGGAAAATTTTATCCGACATTGTCCATCTATTACTGATTCTCAAGGGCTCCATATCCATTCATTCATTCAACTATTTGAAATGGATGGCTATGTAAATTAAGAATATATTATATGCATAGGGCTGTATCTGACCCAAATATATATGAAAAATTATATTCCCTTTACTCAAAGAGATTGTAACTTACTGAAGACTCAAACATGCATGCAACTATAAGAAAAAAATGACCATGATACTTGCAATTCAGTGTGCACAGGTAACAATGGAACTATACAGAATGCTTACATGTGCCTAAGAAGTCATGAAAGATGTAATGTGAAGGTTTTTGAATCAATAACAAATTAATAGAAAGGCATTTGAAGAGTAAAACATAATATGTGCAAAATACTTAAGTGAGCATGCAATGTTGGCATTTTTGCAACAGTCTAGTATTGAACCATATTATATAAAATGTGTGCACATGGTAGATTTTCAGGGGCCCTTTATGCCATGTTAGGAAGTGGCTACAATACCCTTTAATTAATAGCAATCCCTGAAATATATCAAGCCTGGGAGAATGTGCTCCTTACTACGTTCGCCCTGTTTCTCTGGCAGCACTAGGAAGGATAATTTATTAGGGATGAGAGTATAGGGAGAGTGACTAGTGAGAAGCTCCTGCAGCAGCTCAAAGGAACACGAAGACAGTCTGACCTCCTTATAGAAAGGAGAGGGTTAGAACAAGAGAAATTGAGGATGTTGAATTAGAACAGTTAGAAAAATTGGTTAATCATTAAAACGAAGGCAGTCAAAGTGAGGTGCAATTTTCAGATCACTATCAATAGGTGGTTGCTTGAGATTGTCATGCTGTTTAGTCAAAATACTGATGGTGGAAAATTACTTTCATAATATATTAGTCTTAAAACATTTATGAACTCATTATGGACATATCAATCATATTTGATAAGTCAATAATATCGATCTACTCAAACACATGCAGTTTTTGTTATTTAACTAACTATAGAAACAGATGGCCAGGCAGAGAGTAGTTAATAATGATAAAAAGAAACGGTGGCTATAAAAGTACTTAAAATAATTCATAGGTGGTGTTTTTGTATCCATCAATGCCAGCAACTGCCCAGTGTCAATCAAATCTTGAACTTAAACCTATTGAAAAGATAATAAATAAAATTGTCTAACCCATGAGATTTATTATATTAAGCTTTATTATCTATTGTGTCACACTGATCTGTGTGAAGGCACACTGAGAGGTGAGAAAATCGTTTTTGCTTGTGCATTCTATTAAAAATCTGCACCTGAATATGGTTGGATCAAGTACAGCTTTAAAAATAGAAAGGTTGTGGGGCCGGCCGAGTGGCGCGTTGGTTAAGAGTTGGCTTGGGATGCCAGCTCTGAGCAGCAGGGCCCTGGTTCAGATCCCACATTAGGGCCAGTGATGCTGCACACTCTACAGCTAAGACGGTGAACAACAGCTCGACCTGGAGCTGGGCCTGTGACGATGTAGGCTCCAGTGGAGCTGCAGTGGGCTACTGTAAAGTTACCATGAGTGGCTGGCAGCCAGAGTGAGCTGCCAAGAGCTGCTGTGAGCAGCCCTCTAGGGCTCAGCTACTGATCTGCCTCACCCGGGAAGAGTGCAATGATAATACCAACATGGGCCAGTGAAGTGACGTCCTCCACAACTAGACTGGAAGACAAAAGGGCAGCAACTTGTCTGTTCCCCTTCCCTGATTCCCCAATAAAATCTTAAAAAAAATAAAAAATAAATAAAAAAATAGAAAGGTTGTGGAGTTGGATAGGAAAAGAGGGTAATTTTTAGAATAGAAAAGCAAAATTGCAACATAGTAGGTTTACTTTAATGTCAAATAATTGTGGCAGATAGGATGTCTGTGAGTTGTTTTCATATATATTATTTTTATAGTAACAATGTTGAATTAAAGCATCCTTATATATAAATAAGTACT
>NW_017733244.1:51755-54563 GCF_001890085.2 Hipposideros armiger
CTAACCTATTTACAGCAGAAGGAAATCCATTTCACTTTGAAGCAGGTGATAACTTTCTTATAATGTATTTCTAGTTAGAAGACTATGTGAAATTGTTTTTTTCCACCACTGGTGCTGTCCATCCAAAAATACAGTAGAGCAATCTATTGATTGATAATTTCAGGAGAAGATAGGCCTACTATAGATTGAAAGTTGTGTCCCCCCAAAATTTATATGTTGAAACCTTATTGCCAGTGTGATGGTTTTTAGAGGTGGCACTTTTGGAAGGTGACAAGAACATGAGGAGTTCTTACGAATGGGATTAGTGCCCTTGTAAAATAGGCCCCATCAAGACCCTTCACTTCTGACACATGAAGTTATAGCAAAAAGAATAATGTGTAGGAAGGAACCTTCACAGACACTGAACCTGCTAGTGCCTTGATCTTGGACTTCCCAGCTTGTAGAACTGTGAGAAATAAATGTTTACTGTTTCTAAGCCACCCAATCTATGGTATTTTGCAATAGTAGCCCAAAAGGACTAAGACAAGACCCTGTACCCAATGTTTAGGTTAGAATTTATAGAATTGTTCTATATATTTTGAAAATGTCTTTTGGTTTACTACAGCTATTTTTAAGGTTTTTGAAAATGAATTTTATTTGTATCTAGCTATCTAATAATTTTCTTCTTTGTTGTATTCCTTCCAAGAATACTGGAAGGAATACATTCTTATTCTCTTTGTTTTGTTTTTACATCTTTATTGAGGAATGCTTGCTATACAAAACAAACAAACAAAACAAAACAAAACAAAAAAAGAACTACACATTTAATGTACACAATTTGATAAGTTTGAACATATAAATATACATGTGATACCATAACAACAATCAAGGTAATAAATATATCCATCACTTCCAGAAGTTTTTTCATATCCCTTTTGCTGTGGGTTTTTTTTTTTATTCTGGTAAGAAAACTTAATATGAAATCTTTCCCTTAAATTTTGAAGTGCTCAATATCGTATTGTTAACTATAGGCACTATGTTTACAACATACCATCTGCTATAACTCTTGTCTGACTATATTTCAAATCAAGAATGTGGCTTTTGTCTTTAGTTGAATCAAAATATTTATAAGCATTCAACCACTCAACAAGTGTCTGCTGAATTCCAAATTATGCAATGCTTTTCAGCGTAGCCATTGTAGGCATAAAATGATCAATGTTTACTACAAGATCTATAATTATTCCTGTAAAACTAGGAGATCATTTTTTAAATGCACATTTCAATTTGGTTCTTTCTGAGGTAAGAATAATAAGATAGAGTTGTAGGTTTTCAGATCACGAACATACATCTTAACAGTGCACGTTACAGCCTAATCCTGGAGTCAATTAATAAATTGGTTGAAATAGCATTTTGATTAAAATCTCAGCTATGTGAATTCGCTTTCGTAGTGCCATTTAATTAAGGCTTTAACACAGTCTGCAATTTCCTACAATTTTTTTTCTTTGTTTTAAATATCTGTGCTTCTAGCCTTAACTTTCAAAGCTCCTTCAATTCACCAAAGCACAAGAACAATCATTCATAGAAATTAAGACATAGAGAAAATAACCATCATTTCTTTCAATCGAATGAATAGGTATTATATGTCTTTAAAATGTTTATTGAAATTTAAGTTGCAAAATAGGTATTTAATTAATGCTATAGGTGTTTTTTTAATTTTTGTTCTTGTTGCTGTAGAAAACATTACTTTTGGTAAATTAGGCAGCATTCTGTGGACATTTTCTACTTAAACTATCTTGTACTTAATTGAATTTTAATATAGAATACTTAACACTGAAATGTATGCTTCCAGTGTTCAAATTTTAACTTTGTGAGGAAAAATACACAACTTTATGTCATCTCATTTTTAACTTCTATTTTTGAGATTTTACGCTGTGTCAGGCATTGTTCATAGTGCTTTAAACTGTGTCATTTATACTCCAATTGCTGAATTTGGTAGATGCTGTTGTTAACTACATTTTAAAGATAATAAAATTATAAATTACAAGTTTGAGGTAAGTAGTTCAAAGTGACAGGCATATGAATGGCAGAATAATAACCAAAAGGCAGATCTGTTTGACTCCAAAATTTGTGGTCTTAACTATGCTAAGCTATATCAATTGTTTAAGTTTCTTGACTTGTTATTAGGTATTGCTAGCATTGGTGTGTGTTATGTAAAAGGACCTCTCTCATGTTTAAATCTCATGCGTGGTATGATGTTTCTAATAAACTTGCAAATACAAAGACAAACTTCTGATTACATATTTTAAATGGAAATGTAGACAACATCATAATACTTTTGTAGGGAATCACGCCTTCACTTTGAAGAACATTTATTATTCCTAAACCATTCTTCAGTATCAAACAAATGAGCAGGTATATAGACCTCAGTCTGAGGCTTAAAAAAAAAAAGGTGGATATACATGTGTTACATACATTTTTTAAAAACTGCAGCAAAAAGCCCACCCTGGATTTGATTGCCATCCAAAAAACAACTCCCTTCCCACCTACCCTCAAAAATGTTCTCTTAGACAAGAATTGAGTCTGTTGCTAGGAAACATGGCTAAGATTGATTCAAAAAATCTCAACAATTCTATAAAAATATGTGCTATGCAACACATTGGGAAGTACCAAAGCAATTGAAAATTGTAGTTCTCAGCTTAGTTTAGAAGTTGTGCTAATAAAAATTCCATGCTGGGGGGCCGGCCGAGTGGCACGTTGGTTAAGAGCTGGCTTGGGACGCCAGCTCTGAGCAGCAGGGCCCCGGTTTGGATCCCACATGAGGGCCAGTGA
>NW_017733244.1:54593-63365 GCF_001890085.2 Hipposideros armiger
TTGTGGCAGATAGGATGTCTGTGAGTTGTTTTCATATATATTATTTTTATAGTAACAATGTTGAATTAAAGCATCCTTATATATAAATAAGTACTCACTTGTCCTGTGCACCTCAACCATTTTTCCTTATGGGTGAAAACGAAAGAATCTTTAATTCTTAAAGAAAGACCCTGAAAAAGGTTGTTTATTGTATCCTGTTGATACATCATGCTGCTTCTAGCCAGGTGCAACATGAGCTGTTGCTGCATACATAAACTAACTCTACTAGTAGCAGGAGTTCCAGCTGTTTGATAGATTGGTAGGAAGCATGAAACTATTAAATACATCTTTTACTTTACTATTAGGTTTGACTAGAAAGTCACACCATGGCTAGAAATGGGAAAATATATCTATTTTCTTACTAGTATTATACAAGTGTTTTGTACTCATTGATTTAAAATTCAGTTTTTATTATTAGTCATGTATGGTGGGGCCAACAGAGCAGGAGGGGATTGCCACTGAAGAGATAATTTTTTACACACAGTTTCCAAGATGAGGGCGAATACAGGGACCACACAGGAGACACCAAAGTCAGTAAGGAGGCAGAGGGAGCAGGAGCTGGAGGAAAGCATGGGGAGGAGACATTATTGTGGTTTCCATGTGAGGGAGTGGACAAAGCAGGGTAAGCAGAATAGGACTGGCAAGTTTGTTTAATTTCATTGTGCTTGGTGGTGGATTAGCTCTCTCTAGTTGTCTGGTATGTGGCACTGGGGAGGTGAATAGTGTCCCGGAGCATAAGAACACTGTGAGAGTCTGCTGACAGAGGTAGTTGGAGTCTGGGCTCTGGATTGGCTGATTGTACAAGTATATGAAAGGTGATCTTTTAGATTAGGACTTTATCTCTAGGAATTGGCTAGCCCTGGCAACAGTCTCTCCAGGATCAACAAGCACCCAGATGTCAAAGATTCAAAAATACAAAAATTAAAAAGGCATGACTAATACATTCATTTATGTCAGAAACTTTATGTTTATTCACCCCAAAAAGAAAAAAAAAAGAAGTAAAAGAAAAGAAAAATAAATCTGTTCTTACTTCCAAGCCCAAACTGGTTAATTTCACTAACAACTAGAGACTTCGGGGATGGTACTACTCATGTTGCTAAGTCAGAGAGAAACTAGACACAAGAAAATTCATAATTGTCTTTTGCTTGTGTTTTCCAAAGACTTTAAAACATGTCATGAGTTCAAAAAAGCGATATTTAAGGTAAAGGAGTAATTCTTCTCCTGTTTATCTAGTGGGATAAGAACATAAGCTGGTGTTTAAAATCATCTGGGAGAAAGAAAATTTAGAAGGGAATTCAGTTTGCCTCTTTTGACTTTGAGCAAAGTAACACCTAACCTATTTACAGCAGAAGGAAATCCATTTCACTTTGAAGNTATATATATATATATATATATATATATATATATATGCAAGACAATGAATAAGAAAAGATAAAGGAAAAGTGATGTTTAAGTTATGAAGGGTGCTCAAAATTATAATCTGAAGTAGACCTTTAGAAGAGCCTTCTCTAAGCTCTTACAATACATACCTTATAAGTCAATTTAGTATGCATTCCATTCTCTTTCACAGTTCTTTTAATTATATAAATAGATATCTTCTTTGCTAGATGGTGAGGCCCTGCATGTTTTATTAACCTTTGAAAGAAAGAAATATTTTATATATGCTAACTCCCTGAGATATAACAAATTGTTTCATATGGATAATCCACAGTATTTCTTTGATGGATTTAATTGGATTCTGTTTTCATTTTTGAAAATGCAATGCAAAATATGACGGTTAAGTAATCAAGATGAACATTGCAAAATCTAAGATTTCTTATGATGGCTGACATGAGGATATTTCATATGGGTCCAGGTAGTCAAGGACCTGTGAGTGTATGTGTTAAAGACAAAATTTAAGAAGGTGAACATTAATAGATAAACAGTGAAAAGTATGTTTCTGACAACTTTCACATTATACTTTTCTAAATTTCTGGAATTTTTACAATGAAAGCATATCACTTTAAATCCAATTGAAAATGTACAACTAAAGTGGAGCGTGACCTCATTATAAAATGAGTAGGATGCCAACACAAGTGACAGGTGAGATTGCAGGTGTGGTGAGCAGTTACGAGAAAGATAAATGGGAAAGATNTTCCGTATAGAACCTTAAAAAGAATCTATAATGCCTATCAACCACTATGGGCATTCATTAGAATGTGCTATTTCACAATAAACAGTGTGTTAACTCATATACATTGATATATTTTATAATTCTCAGCCCCCTTTAAACAGAGTCAGCTGATTAGAGAAGTAAATATTTAGCCAAGAAATAATTCTTAGAAAGTGTAACTGTTAGAGTTATCCATGGACCATCTCTGTAGAATTTTAAAAATAATCTATAATGCCCAATAACCACCACGGGCTTTCATTAGAATGTACTATTTCACAATAAACAGTGTGTTAAATAATAAACATTGATATACTTTTACAATTCTTAGCTCACTTGATATAAAAATAGGCATTTGTACATGTTCTATTATAATTAGAATATCTTGAATCTCCATTAATAAAATGACATGTAATAAAGTTATAAAATGAAGAAATGGGTAATTAGGTATCACTGAATCTAATAGGACTTAATTTCATTGATGGTAAATTTAAAATAGAAACAGGTGATAAACTCAGACTCTTCTTTCCCTGGTAAGTTTTATGGACAGGCTGTAAATGCTAAACATCAAAATTGGTATTTTACCAGGAATAGGAGCAGAACAAATACTCGGTCATTGAGCCAAGTATACACACACATTCTTAGGTAAAAACACTTATTGTACTCTATAAAACCAGCAACAACCGAATTATAGATAATTATGAAATTTAGAATATTTGGTGGTTGGATGGAAAAGATCAAGAGTTACAAAAATTTTAAAGAAGGATGTTCAGACACTTTGGATATACTTTAAGAAAAAAGAGCAATACTAAGCTCCATGGAATGAACACCTGGAATGGGTAGAAACAAAGGAACCCAACCTAGTGAAAAAAAGGTGCTAGGGAACAGAGATGCTGTTACCTTGTCAAGGTATACTGACTGATCTCTGAGGAAAGAAACTGCACCTATTTTGTTTAATATAATTAGGTCCCCTCTCCCCCATAATTAGAGCATTGAGCATATAACTTTAGAAAAGTTGAACTCCTGATGCTACTCATTCTTTTGTAAACTAGAGATATTATATATGTAAGTCCCATTGTCACATATTTAGCTGTGAGATATGATAAAAGAATTAAGTTTCCACATGGTTACAATGAAAATAAAATACTGGATGATAATTATTCTTCAGTGTGACGGCCACAGTTTACCTATTTAGAAGGATCACAATGCAGAACTTCTCATAACTCCCCTAACTTCTCCTTCCATTGAGAACAAAAATAGTAATTAAAATTAATACTGTTATGTACCCTGCCTTGTTTCAACCTTCACCATTCCTCATCTGGATAGTGGTAAGAGCTTCCTAACAGGTTCCCTGCATTTATCTTATTCTATATGATCTGCTCACGACACATGTGTTGTGTAGTCTTTCTGAAACTGAAATATGACCATGCTGTTCTCATGAACAAAATCATTGATCGCCTCTTCATTGTACCAGCACAAAGTAAAACTCCTGAGCATGACATCCAGAGCCTTCCAACAATCTGTTCAATTTAGCTCTTATCTATGTTAGCACAGTCTAGTTCTCTACTCCATTTGCCTTATGTTCTAGAAAAGCCAAATTTCTTATCCATTGCCAGGAGTCATGCTGTTTCCACCACAATGAGAGAACAATTACTCCTAACCTCCACTCTTGGCTGAACTTCTCATTCTCCAACTGTTCATCTGGTGAACACCAACTCTTGTGTTCAAGGACTTAGTTTAAATGTTGTCTCCTTTGAGGAGGCTTTGTTTATTTATTCTAGCAAAATTTGGTACATCCTTCATAGGTTGTAACACCTCCACATCAAATTTTAATCTAGCAAGTATCAGTTTCCTATCATTATTTACTTATGTAAGTGCTTTAAAATTAAATGTGAGTACCTGGGGAACAGAATTGTCCCTTTTCTTGTATCTTATATGAATAGAGCCCAGCATACGGTAAGCTTATAAGAACTTTGTTGACTAATAAGTGAATAAGACTCAACATTTTTGAAAGCACTGATGACATCTTTTTCTCATATTATGAAGCAGCTTTAGACTTCATAAAGTTTTATAACTTTAACCCTCTAAGTAAATTTCAGCAACAGATATTTTTTCCTTCTGAAACAAAACTAAACAACTCTGCTACCTGCACATTTATTATAGTTATAGTTGTAATTCTATCTAGAATTAAATGACAATTGTTTATCCATCAACATGTAGTTGAGAACCAGCTTTAAAGACTTTTACAGATCAGCTGAAATTTGTTCACAAGGTAAAATTTCTACTCCTTTCAGGTAGAGAGTTCTTCAGATGCTCAGTTGTCACTTATGATCTAGTTACTCTAAACATGTACTTCAATCCATCTACCCAGTGATTATTGAGCTAATATTTAAAATGAATTTGGTGAGGGATATCAATGTTAAAAGTAATAATTATTTATGTTTCTAAGTATTGATAGCTCAGACTATTGGGATCTTTTCCATTTCATAATTAAAACAAGCAGAAATTAGAATGGCTCCACCTTTCATTTCCTCTCCTCACAAAAGGACCTGTAACTCTGCAAATGTACCCTTGTTTGAAAAGATTCTTAAGATCTACATTGCCATAATTACTTCAATTTTTTAGTACTCCAACTTTTATAAAATCCCTTCTAAAACAAAGCAGCTATAAACCAATGTACTGTTCTAAATGCGAAGCATTGATGCTTTCATTTCTTCACTTGAAAAAATATAGATAGTATTTTTTTAATTATTATAAAATGAGCTTCGTATATCTCTAAGATTTACTTTATTCTTAACCCTTGTCCTTCCCCTGGAGTGAGACTCAGAATGGGTAGATTTTGGGTAAGATGTCTGTTGAAAATATCACCTGTTATTTTTTGTAATATAATTTTAATAGCAATATTTCCTCCATTTCATTTTTCTCTGACGTTTTTTCACTATCTAGAAAATTCTTATAATAATCAAGTTTTAGCCTATGTATTGTGTACCCCTATACATATTATCTAATGGGTGCAGGAAAAAATGGAATTATCTCCTCCTCTGCTAGTTTACATTATGCTTCTATTAATTAATCATATGTTTGTAATAGCTCTTTTTCTTTTTTTTCACAACTGTAATTCCTTATTGGCTCATACTTATCTTGCAGTAAAATAATACAGTTTTTTTTTAGTGAATAATAATTGCTTTGCAATACAAAGACTTCGATTAATCTTGATTGTGCTGTGAGGGGATAACAACGTTAAATGTCTCCTTTTAAAAATACATTTATTCAACCATTGATTTATTCATTAGCCACTATGGGGGGTACCCATTATGTGTGCATTGCAGAAGGATTTGTTTTCAAAGTGGTTAGACAATTAAATCAGATAACTATACAAAAACATTTCATCATTTAGGGGAAAGTTTTTATTTTGTGTGTGTGTGTGTTATCTAGATCTCTCTTTAAAAGCAAGTAGAATTATAGGTAATTTTTAGTACTCTGAATAAGAATAGAGTTGCTTGTGTTAAACATGATACACTGCATGTAAATGATTTCTTATGGTGTTTGTATTATAGATAATTCTAATAAAGAAATTATTGCCAAGTTTCTTTCTTTTTTTTTTTAGCTGAGCCATCCTGCCACCTGTTGGCAGCTCAGCCCGGGCCGGGACTCGAACCGCTGTTGCTCAGAGCTCACACTCTTGAGTGAGCTCTTAACCAACTGAGCCACTCAGCCGGCCCAGAAATTATTGCCAAGGAGAGAGGCAAAAGGCCAATTTAGGGGTGGTAGGTTATTGAAAAACAAATCCAGTAGCATTGCTAACATATTAAAGATAATCTTAACATACAAGGAAGCAAGGATTAATTTTATTTATTTGTTTGAGAAGACAACCACTTTTCTGTTCAACTTTTTCTGTTCTGTTTTATATTATTATAAATAAATAATAATAATTTACAAATAAGTCTGCTTACGTCTTCCCTTCTGGCTCTCACCTTCCATCTTCCTCCGATTTTACCACTGATTAACCTGCTCCAGTATCTATCTGTTCCGTCTCTATTCACCCACCACTGACTTAACCTGGTTCTGCAGTGATCACAAAAGTGTGGCCATATATTTACAAGCAGGAAGTATTATAGACTAAATGAAAATACTTTTGTATAGCTCCGAATTCTGTGATTTATTAGCTTTACAATTTATAACATGTGGCTTGACCCCCCAAAATATAAATTCTTCCATCTGTAAAACTGGGAACAAACAAACTCATTGAGTTATTTTGCAATTTAAAGGAACTAAGAAAATAATATATGGTAGCTGATGTTTCCATTATTACTTTTATTGTCTTTCTTAAAATCCAGTACAGGGGGCATATGTATTCCATTGTCTCCCAGTCCTTTGACAATGCCTATCTCACAAATAAACTTTCTTTATCACACTATGTGAACATCTATTGATGTTTTTGTCTACCTTGCTCCCATACTTCTCAGGCTATCATGCCTCTTCTTGGACCTCCCATTCCTGTCATTTTAATCAACTTTCCTTGCACATTTGCTATGTTCTTACATGTCCATGGCCATTTGGTTATACTTAGTTTAACAATAGGAATCTGATATGGGTTTAGCCTGTTATAAATTACTTTGGATCTTCAGGTTTTTTTCTTGCCTGTGGTTTGCTTTGGATTTATGAATCTAGAATAGTACCTTTCCTAATGTGCCTAGTAAGCATTTTATAAATATTTGTTAAATAAATGATTGAACATATTTATTAAGTATAGTTAAAAAGAATAAGAAATGTCTTAGGATAAGGCAATGGCCTGTGCCCTGTTGCCTATTTTATGTTTTGCAAATTTGTAATAGCTTTCTTTAGATAAACAAACTTAAATTTCTCCTTTATCTCAGTAATGTGTGAATCGCAAGTTACACTAGAATAGGATATCTAGAATTTCTTTGTACTATATAAACTAACAGTAAACAAGAGCTCAGTTTTTTTCAAATTATAGATATTTGACTTTTTATATTAGTCAAGAATGTTATGAATTGTACAGAGAACAGTTTGAAGACAGGAAAATATTGAGGTAAAGGATAATTTCTAAATCTTTGACTTGTAGTCTGATTTACTCAAACTTTTGCCTTTTGTGTATTTCATTCACAAAAATAAGAAAGACACTGAAGTCCATGAGAAATCTGAACAAGGTTTAGGTTTGACAGTCAATTGATGATGACTGATTGGTGACTTCATCATTGGCAGTTTATCTGTTTTCCAGTTCTCACAATCTGCTTGTCCAGCTGTCAAAGAAATGCTGCTGAAGTAAGCTGTCTCCATTCTCTCTACCATCTGCTGTTTTTATTTTTAGTCTCTAATTATGAAATTAGGCACAGGAAAATGCAAAAATTTGCAATATGCCACAACCCCATTAAGGTTTTCATTGTCATATGGAAAAGTGGTTGTTCATGTAGTGTAAGAACGCTGGGCAAGAGCTCACGTGACCAGGGTTCTTATTCCAGCTTTATCACCCACTACATGAGTAGCATTAGTCAAGCACCAGGGAACTCTCCTGCTCTGTGATTCCATTTTAAAAGGGCTAGCTTGGTGCAGATTATGGATATAGCAAAAAATTAACTAAATCTTAGGAAATTACTCTCATAGAGGACTAGAAACAAAAACAGATTTAATAAAATATATGCCTAAGTTTGGTATTAGCATAACAATAAACATATAGACCAATGGAACACAATAGAAAGTCGAGAAATAAAGTCACACATATACAGTCAACTGATCTTTGACAACAGAGCAAAGAATATACAATGGAATAAAGATCGTCTGTTCAACAAATGTTGTTGAGAAGACTGAGTATCCACATACAAAACAATGAAATTGGACCCGTATTTTACAGCATACAAAAATATCAACTCAAAATAGATCATATATACACTAAAGTTGTAAAACAACTAGAAGAAAATATAAGGGAACATCTACATGGGTCTTGGTAATGATTTCTTGGATATGATGCCAAATCACAGGCAACAAAAGCAAAAATAAGCACAAAGACACAAGTGGTACTACATCAAATTGAAAAAAAAAAAACTTCTGCATAGTAAAAGGAACAATCCACAAAGTAAAAATGCAACCTACAGAATGGGAGAAAATTTTTGCAATTTATATATGTGATAAGGTTATAATATCCAATATATAAGGAACTGCTACGTCTCAAGAGCATTAAAAACAAAACAAAACAAACAAAAGCCACTAAAACATGAGCAAAACACTTGGACAGACATTTCTCCAAGAAAGACATACCAATAATTGTTGAAAAGATTCTCAACATCATTAATCATCAGGAAAATGCGAATAAAAATCACAATGAGATCTTATTTTATATCTGTTAAGGTAGCTATTGTCAAAAAATTAATAACAACAAGGGTTGATGAGTATATGGAAAAATTGGAACCCTTGTACACTGTTGATGGGAATGTAAAATGGTGTAGCCGATATAGAAAAGAATTGGAGTTTCCTCAGAATATAAAAACTAACATATGATCCAGCAATCCTACTTCTGTATATTTATCCAAAAGAATTGAGATCAGGGTCTTAAAGAAATATCTGTC
>NW_017733245.1:0-1681 GCF_001890085.2 Hipposideros armiger
TCCCAAACCAGCCCACACGCAGGTTTCAACTTAACTGTCACTTCCATGGAGAAGTCTTCTCTCTCCTGTTCACTAGGTCAAATTTCCCCAGAAATCATTCTCATCTCGTAAGATATTTTTCCTTCCTAATACCTCAAAGATAAACACTTATTTATGTAGTTATTATACAAGGGTCAAAACATTGTAGGCCTTATGCGTTGCTATAATCTCAATACCTAGCATAGTATCTGGTGCCAGATGGATTCTCAATAATGATTTATTAAATAAACAAACAAACAAACAAATAAGTGAATAAGTGGAAGAATAAACATTTCTGAACAAATGAATCATTTTTGGAGGATACATATAAAGTCATAGATGCAACAGAAACACGAATCCTGAAAGCTTAGAGTTAAGTACAGATTAGAGTCATTAGCTATTATTGCTGTTTTCTCATTTTAAAGTTGGTTGTCACACACATTCCATCACTCTTCTTTTGCTCATACCAGTCAGCCATCCACCCATTTGTTAGTTTTTGAGCCACATACTACATTAGCTTAGCCATGTCTTAAGTTTTCAAGCCAAAGTCTTTGATTACCTCTTCGCTGCATTGATAAACACTTGCTTCCCCACTTGGCTCAGCACCCATCTGCAGGAAATTATCAATACCTTGTCATTAATTCAATGTTCTAAGTGACCAAGACCCCTTCTGAAGGTTCAGGGCTCTTTTTGAAGGAAGGTTCGGAGTTGGTTTTGTACTAATGAATTGATTTATTGAATAAAGAATCACACCTTTCTCCCTTCTAAGGGAGTCATTAATAGCCACTACTCCACATACAAAAGGTACTTAGTATTCATTGGATTTGATTAAAAACTCAAGAAAGTAACAGATCTTTAGTTTCCAGGTCAAATCAGCTTTACTGAATTCTCTTCATTGACAAAATCGCTACATTGGCAAATGGAATATTATAGCTAGAAAGATGCTTACAGAACATCAAAACCATAGCTCAGTCTAAATAAATTTTTTTTTGTTTATTAATCCTTTTTGTCTGAGAAATAAATGAGGCCAAGTGCAATTACAAACTCAAGATTTTCTCAGTCATCTAGACCTTAGGTTGCTATTGTAATAATAGGCACTTATGTATTCATTGTCAGCTTCTGGTTGGACATTTTACTGGTAGTTTTTAAAGAGTTTGTGTGCGTGTGTGTGTGTGTGTGTGTGTGTGTGTGTGTGTGTGTGATCTTCTGTAGGCATTTAAAAAACTCCCAATAAATCAGAGAAGAAATTCTTCACTTTGCTATTTAGTGGCATGAGACCTTGCCATACACTCTCCAAGGCAAAACATTTGCAAGATGATTCTCTAAGGAGGAAGCAGGATTAAAAAGTATTCTAAATCTATTCAGTAGACAGCATAATTTTATACCAAGGACTCAAATAATCCAGGTATAATAACTGTCAAAATATTACTTATGAGATGTGCTCCAACTCAGTAATATTAAAATATTTTTACCTTTATTGTAAAAGAATAATGCAGTAAAAAATACTCCATTTCCCTGCAAAAAAAAAAAAGTATTTAAGAAATCATCTAATTTTCCCAGCATCATTTATTGAAGAGGTTTTCTTTTCTCCATTTATGTTTTTGGCTCCTTTGTCGAAAATTATCTGCCCATATGTATGTGGGTTTATTTCTCGGTTCTCAAT
>NW_017733245.1:5097-6726 GCF_001890085.2 Hipposideros armiger
TTGGAAAGAAACATTTTCTAATTTGTAATGATTCCTTCCCAGGCCAAATTGTATAATCATTTCCTAAGAATTAGATAGTTATAGACAAGGAAAAATGTCTGCACACACACAAAGAAATTATTTAATTTGACAAAAGCCCAATGATGCTCCTAATTTCTCTGCTCTTACAAAATTGACTCTGAGAAGTGATTCTGGAAAAGCTAATCATCATGGGAAAAGTGATATATGATCATTTCTCCCTCTACGTGAGGTTATAGTGTAAGCGTTATTGTATGCCTAAAGTATACTAGACACAGGAGAGAAAACCGCAAGAGGTTCACAGTCTAGGGCAGAAAATAAATCTATGCACAATAAATACCACTCCCGTGCTAGAAGCTTTTCCAGGAGGATCCTCTGGTTAAATCCCTTCTGATCAGCCAACTTCCCCTCCTGCTCCCTCTCTCACCTCCACAAACACCTCACCATACAATAAATGGTTTTTCTTCTTTCCTTTGGAAAGCAAATGGGATTATCCTATTGTAACTGATATATGTTTTTCTCAACTAAGTCATACTAACACCCAAGTGCACCTTGTCCAAAGAGTAGCAAAAAATTGAAGAATGTATAAAGTCAATTTGCTGGAATGAAGTTGCCATTAGAGAACATAGACAGACCAGCCTGCTGAACCTGCCACCAGTGAGATGATAGTAGTTTGCTCCAATTAGAGCCCCGTATTCTACTTTGGAAGAGAGAAGAAAAAGGAATGGACTCATCCTCTACTCCCTCCCCTGAAGCAGTGAGTAAAACCCTGCGTGTCCAAAACCTCACCAACAAAGAACTGATACCAATGTGAGTCATATCTGGATACGGTTGAATGCAGTTTTGGATTTAAAAAAATTTTAAAGTAGTGGGGAAAAAATTATGAATTGATATGTATCTCTCAATGTCCTGAAACATCCATCTTGTTGCTTATTTTCAAAGAACTAAAAGTAAGTCTTGGTCAGAAAGAAGAATCATGTCTGGTTTTGCCAAGCACCTAAGACAATGCTGTAATCCAGGGTGTCTCAACAGCAATACTATTCACATTTTGCCAGGCAATCCTTTGCTGTGGAAGGGCTGTCCTGTCTGTGTATTTCAGGATGTTTAGCAGCATCACTGATCTCTACCCACTACATATGCATAGCAACCTCAAGTCCTATCAATCAAAAATGTTTCCAACATCTGCCATACATTCCCTGAGAGGAAAAACCATCTCTCTGGTCAAGAACCATGGCTGTAACTGATGTGAAGTACCAGCTATGCTGGGGACATTATCAACAGTACCTGGGGACATTAGGAAGGCTTCCCAAACAATGTGGTTGAGTTTTCAAGGGTGAGCAAGAATTTGTTCAGAAGGCCCAAATAATCTTTTGCCCAGGAATAAATTTAAGGGGAGATCTCACAGTTGAGAACACTCAGGGTCAATACTAGCCATTCTGGGAGCAATCAATTATCCAAATTGTACAGGTACAGTTCATCCACCACGCTTTTCTTTCTCCATCATAACCCATTCTGGACATGTCACACACTGAAAGACAGTATGATGTAATAAATAATGCTAGTCGTTCAATCACTAGCAAGCTATGTGATCTTGGGGAGTTGCCTAACTTT
>NW_017733245.1:7466-21836 GCF_001890085.2 Hipposideros armiger
TCTCTCCACCATTAACAGTATCATACAGAATAGTTTCACTGCCCTAAAACTCTGCTGTGCTCTGCCTACTCATCCCTCCCTCCCCCTTAACCCCTAGCAACCACTTTTTATTGTCTCCATAGTTTTGCCTTTTTCAGAATGTCATAGTTAGAAGCATATAGTATGTAGCCTTTTCAGATGGGTTTCTTTCACTCAGTGATACTAGACTGCTTTCTTTTCAGCATTGAATAATACACCATTGTCTATATGTACTGCCGTTTATTTATCCACTCACCTACTGAAGGACATCTTGGTTGCTTCCAAGTTTTGGCAGTTATGAATAAAGATGCTATAAACATCCATATAAAGGTTTTTGTGTGGACATGGTCGGATGCTTTTTAAAACGTAGTTTTATGTATATGAATGAGCAAGACAGAGATGGGTATCACAGCTATATTCTTGACCCCAAAATAAGTCAACTTCTATTAAGTAAACTTCTAATTTGCAAGTTGCTGAATAAACTCCGCAGTTATCTTAGAGAGCCAGAAGTAACAGCAATTCTTGGGGTTAATAAGTGAAGACAGTTTTCCAGGTATTCATACAAGTGCAAAAGCAAACAGTAAAGCAAACAAACCCTCAGACAAGATCAGGTCAGGGTAAGATTCAGAAAAAAAGATCCCCACTAAATTCTTCTAGCCATGCACACGATAGATGCTTACTAGGTCCTTAAGGGGAATGGGAAATTGGTTTCAGCATACTTTGACTATTTTTAGAGTTCATGGTATATTGATATATAGGATAGAGGTTTTTAATATGATGCTTATTATTTGGTCTTCTGTTCTATTAAATAACTTCTTTGGTATATCAGTGAGCTATTGCTGCATAACAAACCACCCTAACATGCAGGGGCTAAAAACAATCACTTATTTAACTCATAATTCTGTGAAGAAGCAATTTAGGCAGGACTCATCTGGGTGGTTCTTTCTGTCTCAACTGGGCTCCCTCATCAACTACGGTCAGGTGCAAGTTGGTTTTGCTGGTCTTTTTTGTACTCTTTCCCACGTCTCTGTGACTGGCTGGCACCACTGGGTAGATTCAGCTCTCTCATCCTGTCCTCTCATCCTCCAGCGGGTCAGCATCCAATTGTTCATATGGCAGCTGGGAGGGGTGCAAAGGCTCTCGTAGGCTAGGCTTTGAACTTGTGCACTGTCAGTTCTGCTGGACTCTGCGGACTGAAGCAAGTCACAAGGCCTACTAGGATTCAAGGGAAGGAGAAATACTTCACTTCTTGATGGGGGGAAGCTGAAAAGTCACCTTGTGCAGGGCGTCGATACAGGAAGAAGTATTGACATTTTTGCATTCTGCTACATCTGGGTTATTAGACCAGGAAGACAACATTGTGGTTTAAACTTTGAGCTTTGGAAGTCAGCCACCAAAGCACAAACCCTGCTTTACCATTCTCTAGCTGAGTAGTACTAACCTCCCTAAAATGGGAATAATACTAGTAACTACCTCACAGGGTTATTATGAGTGGTTAGCATATTGTCTGGAACACAACCTCCAGTAAACTTTTTTTTTGTTGTTATTATTTTATTATCATTAGTATCTGTTATAAAGAAGCTTTACCTCTCTATAAGAAACAAGATCATTACCGAGCTTGAACAAACTGAGATAAACTGCTCTTCCCCCTGAAATAATTCATCTTTAAGTCATTTCCTTAAGTCATATTTATGAGTACAAAGAAAGAGCAAAGGAGTTATTTTGTGTTAGCTTTCATTTTTATGATAATGAATGTTCCTTTCCAATATATATTTTTTCAGCCAGAAAGTTACTTTATTTCTTTTGTTTGATTGTATCATGTCTGTCAGTTAAACACTTAAAATATTTCACTGGACCGTCTCAGCAGTTACTAAGTGAAGTTATGTGACTTCATCTGCCTGAAATACAGAGACAGTTTAATAATATAATTGGTTCTAGGTCTTTATTTTTTATTTTTTTTATTGTTAGTTTCAGGTGTACAGAACAATGCAATAGTTATCCTTTTCACCTCTCACAAAGTAACAACCCCCCTCTCCCCATCTACTGCCCTCTTACCCCCGATATCATGCTTGTCTATTATAATTCCATTGACTCCAGTCCCACTCTCTACTCCACATCCCGTGACTATATGTATATATAATTGTAGTTGACATACAATATTATTCAACATCAGCTTCAGAAATACAGTGCGGTGGCCAGGCTCTTTCCAATATTTTTGACAAGAACAGAAGCGATCACCAAAGTTCTCATTTGCTAAGTAGTTTCAAGTAACACTAATTTTACATGTTTGGCTTTCCATCTATCTTTACTTTTCATGTTCTTAAATTTACTTTCACCATAATACATCCCAACACACTGAAAGTTTTGAATAGCAGCTACTAAGCTACTAAATTAAATTAACAAGTAAAAAGGATAATTTAATCCTCCAAAACACATAGACTTCTATTTATCTATCATAAATCCATTCAACAGGATCATGATTCCACTGAGTATGCTTTATTTACATATCAAAATCAGACATTCTGTTTCTCAGCGTGATCCAGAATGAAACCTTGTTAAGGAGATATTTTATTACAGACGTTTAATTTTGTAGCACAGCAAATTTAAATCCTATTTGTTTTCCTCGTCTAAATTGGATGTTATAACTCAGTATTTCAGTAACTAAAGTAACTTGCCAACTCTGGCTCTAAGACCAATTTATGTTAATTAAAAATAAAGGTTTAAAAATGTTATTGTGAATATCTCCATACTCCTGGAAAAAGAAGAAGCTGACTCAAAAGGAATATTTTTGTTAATGTTGGAGAAATATTGGGATAATTCCAGTACACCATGTTCATTCTATTTCATTCTCTTTGACAGTATTTTGAAGGGGCAGCCATGAAATCATAAGGATAAAACCCAGTGGACTGAAACTGATAGCTTGTCAGACATATGTAGAAAATGGTTTTATTCAATATGAACATGATTTCCAGTCATTCAATTAAAACTCTATTTACAACAGGAAGATTTGGCATAGTACCTGCATGCAGACAACACTCAACAGACGTTTGCTATTATTATTCTGCCAGAAGTTCTATTTCATTAGTTTATCGCTCACTATATTACCATGTGTATGCCCTAGTTACCTAAAATGGTATGAATCAGAGAGTATTGCATTTTGTCATCCTTCTCCTTCACGTTTTTTTCATTTGTTCCTCATTTGCCTAATATTTACTAGCTTAGAGATTATTTTGTTGCACAAACACTTAGAAGTATTGACTATATGCCAGAACCTATTCTAAGCATTTTATAAATATTAACCCATATGCTCTGCACAAAACTCTATGAGAAAGCGTATAAGTCGACATTTGTTCAGGAGATCACTCACAATACGTGTTATCGTGTAAGGGTTGTTTTTTTGTTTTTTGTTTTAAAGGAATCAGATCTTTCACAATTGTGGGAGGAGCTGGGGACAGGAAGGTCCAGAATTGGAAATTGGAGATCAGGAAAGTCACCTGCCAATCAATCTGAGAAGCCAGGTATGCCCTGCAATTGAAGTGACAGCATGAAGGGGACCTCATGCAGCGGTCTATGGGAAGCTGTGGACTCTATACCTTTCACCTCTGTTGGGTCCTTAGGCAAGTGCCTGCTGGCAGGCCTGAACTTGTTGTTTGGTCAATAGCATTGCTAGCAGGGAGGAACTGCTGTGCAGGGAGGAAGGAAAACCGGGGACAAGCTGGAACCCATGTAAGATATAAAATTACGCTGACGTCGTTACTCATAAATGTTAATGAAAATGTACTTGCAATTTACGTCATATTTCACAGCAAGGTAACAGTCAAATTTTCCTGTACTAGCACATAATCAAAACGATTTGTCTTACCTAGGATATGGAAAATTATACTTAATTGAAAGAATTATAAAAAGGATCATGATTCATTAATTTTTTTACTCTTCCTCTGTACCGTGGGTATTAGCTTGGCAGTTACCCACTCAAATCACTATATGCACATGGCTACATTACGCAAGACTGCATATATTTGTCATGCTAGGAAGAAATAGTATAACTTAATTATTTCATTTTTATTCCATTTTAAAGGAGTGATTTCTTTTTATCTATCATTATCACCTGAAACCAATGAAATACTAGGAAAAGAAGAAAAATAGGGCTTCTATTCAGTCTCAGTGTCTTATGCTTCAGAAAGGCTTCTATTTTAAATACTGTTCACTAACTATTCCCAGCTATTTCTGGAGCACCCTTTTCTGAACTATAATTTTTAAAAAGTGATAGAAGAGGTAGATATCAGGTTATAAAGCCCAAGATGAGCTGTAACAACTCATTTTTATTTCAGTTGTCCCCAGCGTGGTAAGCAGCTGGGAGCCAGATGAAATAATGATAATGAAATGCAAGGATTGGTATTGTCACAGCTGTTTCACTGAATAAAAAAATTATAGAGATATTATTTCGTATTTGCCAAGTCCTCTTCACTGCTCTCTCCATTCATCTACTCTCCCACGAACACAATGAAGTGCCCTGGGATAATTATGAAATGACTACATCCATGTCAGTGATGAGAAACTGACTCAGGAGTATTTAGGAGGCTTGATATCCAACAGGTAGGTGCTTCCATTTAAACTTCACAACATTTTTGTAGTATTTTCAAGTGGCTTTTGAGGCACCAAAATCATATCACAGGTGCAAATATTGGGTTGTCAGAAAAATCATGACACATTTTTGCAACGAAAAACATAGAAAAAATAAGTCATGACTTTTCCAACAACCTAATAAATGAAGACAGTGGAGAAAAAAGTAAAAGATTCGGTATTCCAATTTGGATGAGACTATTTAGTGAGGGAAGGATTCAACTGAAATTTTAGAAAAAAATGAGAAGAAAATTCCCAGATGTGCATGTACAAGGAATATTTTTAGAGAACAATAAGAACCAGTAAAGCAGTGACGTATCAGCTGGGAAAAGTAGCTATTTACCCTCTGTATTACAATGCAATAACAACAAAAATCCCGACTCAATCCAATTAAAAAAATGGGCAGGAGTTCTGAACAGACATTTTCCAAATAAACAACATCCAAATAAACAACACTCACATAGAAGGGTGCTCAGCATCACAAATCATCAGGGAAATGAAAATCAAAACCATGATGAGCTATCATTTCACACCTGGAAGAACGGCAATGATCAAGAAGATAAGAGATAACGAGTGCTGGTGAGGATGTGGAGAAAAGGGAATCCTTGTGCAGTGTTGGTGGGAATGGAAACTGGTGCAGCCACTGTGGAAAAGAGTATGGAGGGTCCTCAAAAAATCAGAAATAGAACTACCATACTATCCAGCAATCCACGACCCAAAGGAAATGCAAATGAAACAGGTTGCTAAAGGAACATATGAGCCCTGCTTATTTGTAACTTATTTCCCTGATATTGATAAACCTGGCCCCCATTATCTGCAATTTACATATATACATATAAATATAAAGTAATTTCAGAATTGCTACCGGGTACTCCGGTGATAATTTTTCCATCTAGAATATGGTGTTCATGCACAGTTCGTTTTGTTTCCAGCCTCATCGTTTCTAGTCAAAGCAGTGTTTTCTAAATTTATTCAGGTAAACTACACTTTTTCTCCACTGCCTTCCGGAAGGTTATGTCAGACATTTGTAAAAAAGTTAGATTTGTCAGTCTGCATTCCATTCTATCCTGGGATTCCCTGACATCCTGGCTAATCTTTTTGTAAATGTACTTGTATATACTGAAGTTCACATTTGTGATATACATTTTACAGACTTTGATAAATGCGTAGTGTCTTATATCTGCCATCCAAGTAGTATACAGAACAGTTCCATCGCCCTAAGAATTCCCTTGTGTACCCCCTTTTATTTGACTCCTGACCCCTCCCCCAAACCCTAGCAATCACCGATCTATTCTCCATCCCTATACCTTTTCCAGAACGTCAAACAAGTGGCATCATATAATATGTAGCTTCTTCAGTCTAGCTTCTTTCACTTAACAAAATATACTTACAATTCATTCATAACGTTGCTAATTTCAATAGTTTCTTCCTTTGTATTGCTGAATAGAATCCATTGTATGGCTATATGACACTGACTTATCCGTTCATCAGGATGGATAAGTTAAAGGATGGATATCCAGGTTGTTTCAATTTCCAATAGTTATGAGTAAAGGTGTTATAAACATCCTCATACAGGTATTTGTATGAATACTGGTTTTCGGGTTTTAGTTTCTCTTCAGTAATTATCTAGGGGTGAGGCTGCTGGGTCATAGGTCAAGTGTATGATTAATTCTGTAAAAAACTGTTTTATTTTACCTTTTATTTTTTTGCCATTCCAAAGGTATGTGGCAATAAACATATCCCTTCAAAAAGTTCTATAATTTTAAAGATTTCATCTTTTCAAAAAGAGTAATTTGTCATGATTTGTGGTTGGCTCTATGTCAATTGCTAGAAATATGTTCCTTCCCCCTTCAACTGTTAGAATAAAATGTTGTGTCTTGAAATGCCCTTTCATTGCTTAGTCAATGATCTAATGGATAGTAAATCTTTAGAATAATTATGGTATGCTTTTTAGGTAGAGATTTTATGAGAAAAAGGCTTTCTACTATTTTCCTAAAATATACATTCTACTGCTTTCTTAAAATGTAGTTTAAACTGAAATAGCTAAAATTATCTAAAGAATATGAAAGTATTACTTTTTCCTTGACTGATAATTTATTGTGTTTATATAGGAATATGAAATCCTAATGGTAACTATATTATACAATTATATCAAGTACTTAATACAATTTGATAATAAAAACATATAAACATAATTATAGAATTCTGTATAATAGAATTATGTATATAAAATTTACTAGAAGTTACATTTTCAAAGTTCCTATATTCCTAAGCTATGAGGTACTTTTTTATGATTATAAATCTTAAATATACCTATTTTTAATCTGCCTTATATTATATATTTCATTACTCATGAGCATCTTCAAGAGGGAACATGGAATAAAGAAGTATCTAGATTATTATTTTGGTAACATTTAAGTCTTTAGGATTTCCAAAGATTTAGATATAATATGGTTTTTCCTATCTACTGTTTTATATAGACTGTTTAAACATATATAATATGTGATTTGTACTTTTACTCATTATACAAATTAGTGGATTGAATGAAAAATTCAAAGCATCGTTATGGACTGGTGGCTAGATTATGAGTCTTAATCGGATTGTGAGATTATCCAGGCCCAAGTATGCTACAGCAAGCTAAATAATAACTTTCTCAAGTAACTACAATATGCAAAGATGGTGTGATCATTGTATCATTAGAAAACTAGTTTTGAATTATTTCTCAAGTGGTGAGAAAAGGTAAGCTAATGTTCACCTATAGTGTTTGTTTGTACTATTTTCTCTTTAACATATATTTGTGAGATCAACTAGACTTCCAGGTACAGACTGTAGCAATGAAGAGATTTAGTAATGAACTCACTATGTAAGAGGGCAGAAAGAGAAATCCTATGGAAGTTGTGACTTAGACAGGAAAATAATGTCCAAGTTAAATGGAGAAAAAGGAAAGGGGAGGATACAGGGGCAGGCCTTCCAGCTCCCCTGAGGGAGCAATATGGTTCTCAAGGGAGCTGGGTGAATTGTTTGGCAGCTGTACACAGCAGAACGCTTTCTCCTTAGATTCAATGTTACTTGAATCGGCACATCTATTGGGTGATAACCATATCCTGTAAAGAAATACCAAGCCTTATTTAACCTTTCCAGGAAATGACTCTCCTATTTGCCCTCTCTTCTACAATACACTTAATCTAGTTTAGGGTAATGGCCCAGTTATAAGTAGATTTTAAACAATCTCACTCTATGGTTCCTTAAGGATATGCACTGCCCCTGTTACCAATTTTTTTTAATGATAAATCAATAACACCATCACTCCTTATAATAAGCTATATGTTTTACATATTTGGCACCACCTTACTACTTTAGTTCCATTTCAAAGTGAACTTTTGATAGATCCTTAAGATCTAGTAATATGTCCTCAGATCTCTTCCTCTGTGGCCTTGCTTATGCTGTAACTTACCCGGAAAAAGCCCTCCTCTCTTCACCAAACCAGCTCAATTTTTATCTTCTCCCACTGCCTACTAGCCATCCTCACTTAGATATGTTAAAGGCAACTCAACTTCAACGTTTTCAAAACTGAGCTCACGAATCCTTTTCCCTAATCCAATCTTATCCCCTTGTCCTCTACCAGAATTAATGGGCTCATCCTCTGGTCCGGTACAATAAAGCAAACACATATGTGGGGCAAGAATTTCCTATGTGCAAGGCATCCCCTGTGCAGTGGGGGAAATTCACTCTCATTCATGACTGGAGTTGGCACCCATTGGTCATTCGAAAGTACTGAGATCTCACCTGGCAACAGAGCACTCTAAGGGCCTCCTACCATGCGTAGTGACGCAGGCAGGTTAGTGACCATCACCCTGGTTCTTTTTCAAGGTCCTGCAGCTCTGCTACTTGTATGTCATTCCTGGGGCAAGGAACTCTTTGATGAGGCTGGAAACCCTTTGTGGTACCATGAAGCTATTCCTGCTGATACCACTCTACCTCTGGGGCAGTGCTAAGGAATACTATAAGGATGCCACTATCCTCCATGTTTGATTGCTATTTCTGGATTATAGATTTGCATATGACATTTTCCTTCTTTTACATTTCCTATATTTAAAACTTTTCTTTTTTGTACATGTATTGCTTTAACCATCAAAAATAAATTAGTGTCTGGAAAAAAACACTGAAAAAGAAAGAAAACAACCAGGATCTAAAAATATATATGCTAATTTTTTTATTTTTTTAAATTCTGAGTTTGCAGATCTCAAAAGCATGTACAAATGCATCCCTACTTCATAGGAAATCAACCTTTGATAAAGAACATTTGTTATGGTAAGTGAAAAACTAAAGCAACACAGATTTGAAACCTCATTTTAAATAGAGCACATGTTTTCATTTCTTACATCTCAGTATTCATTTCTCAAAAAATATTTTAAAGAAGGAACACATTTTTTCCTCATGACTCAAGTCAAGGAGTGTGTGTCTTGATCAAGGAACACTGGCATCATTGTAATGAAAATGGTTTACTATTTATTTATGTTACCATATGCATAACACCATCTACATACTCTTAGCAATGCATGCCCCAAATTTCACTTTGTATATTAATCCTAGCAGAATCAGATAGAGAGTAAAATATTAAATTATTATTTCATCAACTATAATCTCTGAATCTTTTTTTAAATTTTAAGTTATGGGAAATGTTATATTATTATAAAATTTTATAATAATATAATAAATATAATTATTATTATTTATATATATATATATATATGAGTTGGGGAATAATATAATGAACCCACATGATTCAACAATTATCATCTCCTCACACATCATCACTAATTATCAACTCATGGCCAATAATCATGTTTTATCTATACCTCCACTAACTTTCCTCTACTCCAATTATTTTGAAGCAAATCTCAGACTTCATAACATTTTGATTTCTACATTGTTTTCAAAGGCAAACTCAACAAGAGATTAATGGCATATATACGAGTAAGTAACATGTTACCTTCAATATAATAATACTGATTTTCCCTCCTTATACAAAATGTAGAGTCATAGGTACAAAGCTGGTAGTCTCCTACAGAGAGTATTTTTAGGGGCTCCAAAGATCAAATGACCACGAAATAAATCCTTTAATTCTACCTACTGCTCAATAGTGACCTAGAGGCATTTCCTAGAATTAAGCCATTCTCTCTACACGTCTCTTGACAAAATACACACAGATTGCCTACAAGGGAAAGCGTATGAGGCAGCCCATTAATCAGTCAGTTTTTGAGCTACACATATGATAAGTGCCCTCTGTGGGATAGAGCAAAAATGGGACAGAGGTAGAGGGGCTATTGTGGAGTCTCTAAAGAGGAGGAAACAAAAGAGGCAGAGGGTACCCAGTAGGATAGTCAAATACCAAAAATCACCTTCGCTGACTTCATAATTTTGTCCACATTCCTCTTGATTTTTCTTGGTCAACAAGGAAGATAACAATGAAAAGGAATATGAATGAGTCACACTCAAGCGGAGCTGCTAAATCTGAACTCTGAAGAGGTTAGTCATTGAAATTTCTAGTGACTCATTCACTTAAGACAAAATTTATTGGGGAGTCTTCTGTGTGATTCTATTTGGGCAATCAATACATATTGAATTATAGAAGAGTTTAGGTCTTCTGGGATAGAAATTAAAAATAACTTTATTAGTCTTACCATTAGTACATTAACCATTTTGTTTTTCAATAGGTAAATTCTTCTGCTGAATTATTTATTCTGCTAAGATTGTTATGATTTTTAAAATTGTGAAGAATAGAAACATAAATAGACAGTATGCACAATGGTTATGAACTACACAGCTAGAACCAAACTGCCGGGCTTTGAAGCCTTGCTCTGCCACTAACTTTCTGTGTGAATTCTCTGTATCTCAGTTTCTTCATGTATAAATGGGAGATAATAAAAGCTCCTACCTCTTAAGGATGTTGTGAGAAATTAGCTCAATTATTGCATGAAAATGTTTACAAAAGCACCTAGTCTAAACCTTTGCTGCCCACCACCCTCCCTTACCCCCAGAATATAAATCCCAGAAAGGGCAGTATTTTTTGTTCATTAATGTATCCTCAGTGACTAGTACTGGCATAAAACAAGTACTCAATTAATATTGTTGAATAAATAAATATATAGAACTTTAGTTATAGAGAAAATTTTAAACAGGAATGTGTACTACTTATCATGGTATTAAGGAATGAACATGCTAAACAATCCTCCTGAAGTATAAATTGTAATTAAGGAAAAATCAAGAAGGAAGAAATTACAGATTCTATGATTGCTACTTATATTCATGATGGATAAATTTAAAAGTCAAGAGCAAATGAAGCTAATCCACATCCAAAAGGCAGTGATGCCCCAGAGATCTGTCCTCCTAGTTAATATCAGAAGGCACATATAATCAAATATGAAATACCAGCTTTACTGAGATTGAACTTTAACTTCCTTTCAGGAATTAAACTCAATTTTGATGTCAGGTCTATTATTAGAAAATAATTGGGAAATGGGGATGATTAGCCTCCTACAAGCCTTCCGAACAGATGAAACATCAATGAATTACTCAACAAGAATTAAAGATGTCAAATAAAAACTTATTTGGCCTCTATAAACATAGACATCCCAGGTAGGCAATATTCAGTTTATTAATCAATACCTTGTTTTCTTATGGGAAAACACAGCCTAATATGGAGATGTTTCATTTCCTAGCACTGGCAGTATGAGATGTTTCACAGAATTTAACTTTTGCAAATAAACTGAACTTATCCCTTATACGGTGTTAAAACATTTACATGGGCATTTTCTCAAAATGATGTTAATCCTTCCTTGCTTTTCATTGCATATAGCAGGCATTGATTGATTCAATTTTATGTTGGATAATTTAACCTTTTCATAATGACTCAGGGTCATCATTACCAAAATTAATTATTGCTCTGTGTTGTGATACAGGAATACCCTCGGGAGGTTCTAAGGTTCGGGAAGCTGTCTTACTAAAGGCTCCGACTGCTGTGCGTCTCCATTTCTTATTAAATGGATGGGAGTAAAGGAGGCGTCTACGGTGGACACCCATGGCGCTCTGCTTTTAGATTGAGGTAACTCAGTAATCACTCCCATCCGCCAGGAGCTATATATGGACTTCAGAAACTATTATAGTTCTTAGAGGTTCGAGGCTATACCAGGAAGAAACTCTGCTGAAGTGAGAGAGGGCAGAAGGGTAAGGGAACGTCTACTGAGCCCTAAAGAATTTTACGCTATCAGCTTTCCAGCCTACCTCATTGGTCTAAACTATTTTAATGTTAAAGTAATTAAATATGGGGGGGGGGACAGTAGACTGAGGTGACTAATGCCTTCGTGGCCTATGTAAGCAAACCAAAATCAAAATCAATGCACTTCAGTCCAAGAAAGTGAGACCTAAAAACAACCAATCACAGTTAACAAAGCTTTCCGAAACAAAGCAACTGCTTAAGCTATAGCCAATCAAATTATTTCTTTCTCTTTCTTTCTTTTTTATTTATTTATTTTTTAGCTGAGCCATCCTGCCACTGGTTGGCAGCTCAGCGGCTGCTCAGCTNCGGCCGAGTGGCATGTTGGGTAAGAGTTGGCTTGGGATGCCAGCTCTGAGCAGCAGGGCCCCAGTTCGGATCCCACATGAGGCCCAGTGATGCTGCGCCCTCTACAACTAAGATGGTGAACAACAGCTTGACCTGGAGCTAAGCTGCTGTGGGTCGCAAGCGACAGCCTAGGCTGCAGTGGGGTTGGCCTGCAGCTGGCGTGCACTTTCATGAGCAGCCATGAGCCACCGTGAGCAGCCGTCCAGCGAGCAACTGCGTCACCAAGAAAAAGTGCAATGACAATACCAACATGGGCCAGTGAAACGACATCCTCCACAACTAGACTGAAGAACAAAAGGACAGCAACTTGTCTGTTCCCCTTACCCAATTCCCCAACGCTCTTCCCCTCCCCCAATTCCCCAATAAAATCTTAAAAAAAAAAGTTTGATTTTCAGACATTTGAATTCAGATATTGGTAACACATCAGCAGGGAAACATCATAAGTAAACAATGAAAACAAAGGGAAATCATCTGATAATTTAGAAAGATATGTTGAGTTTAGATTATTGTTTATTAATCTGGTTAAGATAAGAGGTTAAAATTAGCAATCATTTCACACATCTATATGCCACCTGGAGTTGCCGTATGATAGAGGTATATTTAGACCACTGAAATCAGGTGAATTTTTGAATTTGAAAAACTTGTCTCAAACAGAAAGTCACTGTAAAAAAAATTCAATAATACAGAATATTCTGTAATAAGGAACATTTCTTCATGAACAAATAAACTCTGATGATTTAATAGGAACTACAGACGAATATATTATAAAGGGGATGTGATGAGAGATATAAATCTCCTTCAGATCAAACAGCCTAACAGGAGTAGGAAAGACACATCCTGTTTCTTTGGATCCCACATCTGAGAATGGTTGAGGAGCTTGAAGAGGTGGCCTCACAGCCATTATAGAACTGCTTTCTACGCTGCCTGCCCTACCTCATTGAGATTTTGCCCTCATCCTCTCTTTTATGTGCAATCAACAGTTCAGTCTCCACATACTTCCTCTCTATTGTCTCAAACATACTCAAATCTTTCCAACCTAAAGAACTTCTTTTTCCCCTCATCCTGATTTCACCTCATGACCAGCCTNATGCTTCATTTGTTTGATTAGGAAACAAAGCCCTATAATGGGTGGCTTCACCTAGTCCTCAGACTCAGATCCTTCTTCATCTTAACTAATCTGGAAGTAACAAAGTTCCTAATTCTCCTTGTCAGATGCAACCACACGAAGCCAATCACAAAGACTGTTCTTCTTAAGGTATTTCTTGGTAAGATATTTCAAATATCTTTTTGAGAACTGTTTCTCAGAAACAACTGTGATTTTATTCTTGCAGCATTCAGTGTGAACAACATGCCCAAGATTTCCAGTTTTTCCATTGACCTTAACCTTCTCCCGTAGAAACGGTTCCTATTTTTAAAAAAAGAAAAAATGCAGAACTAGGAAAGAGAACCCTAAATATTCACTAGAGAAGGTACCAAAATTTCCAGAATCAAAAACACCATCTTCTACTGGATGAGTAAGGTCCAAACCAAACTTCCAAACTGACTTCTTAGGCTTCTTGACTTTCTGCAGTGCCATCTTGAAGGCAGGCTGAGCTATCAGAAAATCAAATAATTTCTTTGCTTTGTTTCGCATCATCTCTAGAAAAGCCTTGCCTATAGCTCCTGTCAGTGGAGCACTCCTAACTACCTTTGGTGTGGCAATGCCCCATTCCAATCCATGTATGCTCAAATAAACTCGAAAATTTTCATGTGCTTCAGTTTACCTTTTAACAATAGGAACCTATGAACCTCAAGGTGCAAGAAAGTAAAATGACAGAATTCCTTAGCTGCTGTGCCCCTGAAGTTCAACTTAAAAAGTTTAAAGTCCCGTGAACCTTGATGGTAACAGATGACATGACAGCAGTATCAGGCCAAAAGCAAGGGGTATATGTCTTTAAAGGACTGAGCCAGATGCACAGGCAGGAGTTGGGGACATCATTGTCCCAGCACTTGCTACAAGGTTAGCCAAGTATTTTATTTACATTGGGACCTTTGAGAAGTTTTTCCTGAGACTGGGGGGAAAATGATTACATTTATCTTTATCACTCTTTTTTTGTTTGTTTGTT
>NW_017733245.1:30081-32644 GCF_001890085.2 Hipposideros armiger
CATCAATTTCTTCATAACACAGCGTTTCAAATGATGCAATGACAAGGCACACATCTGGTTTACAACCAATGCTTCATGTTCATGCAATCTTGTAGCTGCCTAGAGGATGTAATACATGTCATCAATAATACATTTCCAAACCAGTACAGCATGGCTTACTACAGACACTGAAAATAAATTTAGATGTACAGAAACCAATGATGTTAACTATGTAAAATGCTTGGAAAGTTTTACAAGGAGAAATTTAAAAACAACTTTCATGCTATAACCTAATTAAAATACTGATCAACAGTGTTCTTGACTCATTACACAAGCAACTCAGGAGAGGACACCTGCTTTTATGATCATTTATTATTAATAATGGGAAAACGTGATTTCCATTAAAGTAGACACCTTGAAATGAAATGACCATACTCTTCAGAGATATGGATATCGGATTTCCTCCCCCATATTCTTCAGGCCTCCCTGCTCCCAATACTTCAAGATATCCAAGAAAAAAAAAAAGAAACAAAAGAAAAAGAGCATTAAAGTTCTTCCTTTTACATAAGTCCAGTTTTCTTTCTCCCGAGGGTTACTCTAGATCAGGGGTCAGCAAACTGCGGCTCGCGAGGCACATGCGGCTCTTTGGGTACGTTCTTTCTCAAAAGTTTGCCGACCCCTGGAAGAGCCAATCCCGTCCCTCACAACAATTTAAAAATATTCAAGAGCCATAAGTATATTTTTACAAATAAGGAAAACTTAAAGTAATATTATATATTAAACTATAATAGTTTTATTTTCATTTTCAATTTTACTTCAGAGCTACATGTACGTACACAAACAGCTGCATGTGGCTCACAAGCCGCAGTTTGCTGACCCCTGGCGGCTCTTCCGTTCTCAAAAGTTGGCCAACCCCTGCACTAGATGCATAAAACCAGAGTAGCTAAGAGTGAAGATTTTGGATGTTATCTGTCAGAGGTTCAGACTATTTCCCTCCACTTACTTGGGTAAATTATTTAACCTGAATGAGCCTGAATTTCCTCATGTATAAATGATTACTCAACTCCCAGGATAGGAATAACACTTATTGGGATTATATTACAGAGCACCTAGCACAGAACACCTACCACAAAGCTGAGTACGGAATGCACTTTGACAGTCTCCCCAACCTCACACACCACCAAAAAACACACAAAAAAACCCCCCAAAACAAAACAAAACAAAACAAAACCCCACACACTATAGTTCACAGACCTGAAGAGGAAAATCTGGAGTAAAGTAAACAATACCAGATGTCTGGGACCCTGTGGCAGGGCTGGGCTGTGGGGCGAAAGAGCTTTCGCCATAATCATGGATCATGGGGAGAAGGAGGCCCAGGTCCTGGCAGGTGCGTCCATGCTGTTCAGGAGGCCGAGCCTGGGCCAGCCTGGCAGCCCCCCTGGAGCAACATTGTCGTTATTCATGAAGGGATTCAGGACAGGAAGGAAACATCATCNAGGACAGGAGAAGAAAAACCAAAGGCAAGAGAAAGATGAGAAAAATCTCCATTATGGCTTCTCCACAATTGAGAGTATTAACATAACAAGCAATGCTTTTGGGGCCCTTAATTGTTTAGGCTCCTTACTCCTCAAGACAGCGTCCAATTATTTTTTGTAAGAGACATAGTATCTCCCAGAAATGCGATGTTTGTTGTGAGATGGCTAACTAACTCAGTGAAGGAAGAGATAACCTCTTGAAAAACTGGTTTAGGGAAATACATGAAGCATTTCCTTCCTCTCGCCTCATTCTGACCCTTGATCTTAAAAAATCAGAGAACTTCAAACTTGAAATGGGCTTTCTAGTCCACCTTTCTAATACTGAAGGAACACATAGACTCCAGTCAACTTTCCAGGACCAGAGGGACACTAAGAGTCAGAGAGACCCTTGGACTAATATCCCTTTATAGGCCTGAAGCCCCCAGCATTAAGCAGGGTTCTTATTCACAGGAAATACAATCTAGATTACTTAGTGGAAAGAAAGGGTAGAAAGTGGTTATAGAAGTTCCCAACCACAATACAAGAACATTCTAGAGGAACCTTACAGCTGCTGCCACTGGCCCTGCTTAGCAGCTATGATGCCAAGACCAGACTAGCAACCATGGAAGAACTGAGTACCTTTGCTTCCTCTCCTAACATCCACACACTCCAAGTCTCAGACAACTGAATAGAGCATGAATAGAACTCCAAACACAAGAAAGACTTGAAAAGGTGAATTTTGAGTTTCCAGCCTCTTTAGAACAGGAAGATATGCTAGAATGGGAGTAGAATGGGTATTAAACGAGCCAGCCTGCAGTATCTACCCATCCACTCACCATGCAATAGATGAGTTTGCTTCCTGTCACGGAGAACAAACTGGATGATGAGGCCCTGTATAGACTTGATTAGGAGTGTAAGCCCTGGAGTGAAACTGCCAAGGTCCAAATTATATCTCAGAGACTACTTGGTGAGACCTTGGACAGTCATTTATAATATTATCTGTGCATTTATTTTTTCTATAAAGGGAATATTTGTAACTCTTAACTCCACAGGGTACTGTATTTCCCCAT
>NW_017733245.1:38949-66135 GCF_001890085.2 Hipposideros armiger
ATATATATATATATATATATAGAGAGAGAGAGAGAGAGAGAGAGAGATCTATATTTGGACATAGTATATCTACTCAATGGAATATTATTTGGAATGATTTGAAATAATGAAAATAAATGAAGTATGGATACATGCTACAACATGGCCGAACATTGAAAACATATTGCTAAGAAAAAGAAGACAGTGACAGAAGACCATATATTGTAGGATGCCATTTATATGAAATGTCTAGAACAGGCAAATTCATAGAGACATAAGGTAGATTATCAGTTGCCTATGGCTAAAGGTGAGTTAGGTAAGGGAGGGAATGGGGAGTGACTGTGAATGGGCATGGGGGTTTTGAGGGGGTGGTGATAAAAATGTTCTATTGATTATGGTGATGGTTGCAGAACTCTGAATATACTCAAAGTACTGAACTGTATATTTTAAATAAGTGAATTACATGACATGAATTTTATTTCAATAAAGCTGTTATGTACTCTTTTCATATCATGACAACCAGAATGGGCAGGAGTGGGCTTCAGCGGCACATTGTCTTCTTGAATGTTTTAAACATTGAGGAACTGTTTTTAACTTGCATACCAAAAAATTGGTCCCAAGTTTACATCAATTGGATGTCACAGCTAACAGAAAAAGAAGCACGATCTTATATGCTTAAATCGTTCCCTTCCTGTCAAAAAACAACTTTAAAAACAGCTGAAACTGTTAGCTCAATATTATCAGAGAGATCTTCTGCATATCAACTTCCCAAATGCCCAAAGTCATTATTTTTGGCAGTCACACTGTAAATCCATACTCCAAACAGGCAATTTTATACCATCTGTTCTTAAACTTGAGTGTGCATCAGAATCACCTAAAGGGCTCCATAAAACCCAGATTGCTGGATCCCACCCCCAGAATTTCTAAGTCAGTAGGGTCAGGGTCAAGCCTCTGAGTTCCTTGGTGGTGCTGATTCTGCCGGCCCAGGGACCACACTTTTAAGAACCCATCACTGGGTCAACATTTGAGCTTAAAGTAGATGGTGCAAGTTAGGCAGTGGGACCAGGCGTAGAATTAGCAGGTCACAAAGAAAGTCAGGCATCAGTGAGTCAGATTAATGCCAAAGAAGTAGAAGAGAGATTAATAAAGTTTTGTTCCTGGGGGCAACCAGGGGACAGTCACTAGGGCATCACTGCATTCTCATTGGCCTTTGGTTCCTGAACCTCATTCTCAGCTCCGTGCAGCCCAATGATACAGCTGCCCAGTATTCCCGACACTTCCTTGTGTTGCTGTTCCTGCAGTACAATGAGCTTGATTGTGTGGTTGAGATACCTGCCCTCATTATTTCAGAGTTATTCCTACAATAACCTGTCCCTACTTAAGACAGAGTGAGTAGTTCCCTTGAAAGTCCAATGAACAAATTTCCAAAAAAGGTCTTAATGCGACAGGTTGATGGGCCAACTCTACAAGACGATATCTGGTACAGTTATGTGCTTATGGACTGGTAGCTCATATTTGATAACCACAAGGTAAGGCTGGCCAAAAAAACAAAAAAAAAAACCAGAGCAATACAAAACAGAAATGAGCTCTTGCTGTACTTATAGGAATATACAACCAGAAAGCAGTCCCATGCTATACTAGGCCAACCCAAACCTGGTTTGTCTGTTCAGTAATCACCATGTTTTCAACAGAAGCAAAGACAAAGTAAGACATGCTCAGGGTAAGAGCAGAGAGATAGAGAAATCATGTAACTGAGTACAGGTTAAAGGAATCAACATGCCTTCTTTAAGAAACTTTAAAGAAAGGGAGAGGGGAAGATGGAGACAGCTTTTGCCTAATGATTTTAGTGCTGTCCCAAATAACATCAGTTATAAGAAAGAAAAAAGATTCCACAGTCTAAATTTGAGAAACCCAGATTATTTTAACTTCCTCTTAAATATTTCCAGTATAGGCTAGCACATAGAACACTGCCTGCCATGTATGTATGACTGCTCAGTAAATATCTGTTGGATGAATTGACTCAATGAAAAATTTGTGAAGTACTGAAATTAAATAATCTACTGTTTGAATGACTGTTTCACCCAAATAATTTGACTGTGGATTCCCAACTTCCTTTTGATACCTATTGGGTTGTTGGAAAACTCATGATGTGTTTTTTCTATGTTTTTCCTTGCAAAAATGCGTCATGACTTTTCTGACAACCCAATATTAACATATGTCATGGAATTAGTGGCTTTTAGAAGACACTTGGGGAAAATGTTACATTAGACATAGCATATAGGGCTCTAGGTAAAATTAAAAAGTAGCGATTAGAGTAGTAGCCTTAGATCCAATGTAGGGGAAAACTTGTAATAATCAGAAGCGCCCATAGTCATAATGGGCAGTCCATGAGGCTGAGAACTCACAGGAAGGGTTTTAAGGAAAGGCTGGATTACCACTTGTTTTGTTGATGGGATTCATGGTTTGGGTAATAAGCTGAAATACATCAGTAGTTTCCAGACTCTTATATTTGTAAAACCATCAATTAGAAAATTAGAATTGGAGGCCTATTTTTGGGCTAAACATTTCTACTTTTATCAATTAGGGACATAATTATCATATACTGGGGGTGTCAAAAAAATGTACATAACTGTACAGTTTGGTCAACGTTGCTCAAGGAGTAGTTCACTGTAATCAGAAGCATCTGGACGCTGATCATAACCACTTAGAGCAACTCTTGTAATTGCAGAAGTCAAAAGTGACTTGTATTCATCTTTTGTTATCCGTATATATTGAGCATTACAATTTTAATAGTTTTTTCCTTTCTTAAAGTGTGTATACCTTTTTTGGCACCCTCTGTATTATCACTTTGATTTCATAAAAGAAAGACCACTGTATTACCAAATAAACACATATGATATCATTTCAGATTAAAGAAAGAAATTTAACAAAATTAGACCAGTATCATCCTCATTTTTCTCCTTTTGTGAAAGATGCTTCGTCACTAACTGGCCCTTGCCTATGAACCCCTATTTTGTGACCAATGCCCTATATGACTTCACAGCTTTCTTGCAGAAAATAGCCTATGATTTTAGACAAATGCCCTGTCAATGTCAGACAATAATTTATGATGATGAGAAAAGACAGCTAGAAAGGGCAGAAGATGACAGAACATCGATCTGAGGAAATTTCCCCAAAGTGTACAGTTTAAAAATAAAGAGCACAGAATGGAACCAGAGCTGTTTTATTTTCTTAAATATCAAAAAAAGTTTTCATCCTAGATCAAATAAGCCAGAGCTCTAATTAGGAGCTGAAAATATAGCCTCAGAACTCTTCCATGCCCAGTGACAAATGTCTGCATTTATCAGAAACAGAATAACCTTTTGGCAGTCAAATCATTTTTCCTCCTGTTCCAATGTTGGGCTATCTTTTACATCAAAAATTTTCCCACCCATAATGTATATACACTCTGCATTACAATATGGGATAGGGACTCAGACTGACCGCTCTGCTGAACATTTAGCCATTTGTGAGTGCAAAGCACCTGCTGAGTACCAGGTGCCCACAATGTGTAGAATGACCTCATCCCTGTCCTAGCGGCCGGCTGTCCAGATACATTCTAATTGAGAAGCTAAAGTTTCATCTATCTCATCATATATGTGCTGGTAACAGCTATAGCTCCACGCTTGACTCCAATCAACCACACTTATAACCTGTCAAATACAATATGCATTTTATATGTGTTTTATTCTCTAAATGCTTAACATCTGAACTTGGAACAAAATGGAGGGACATCAAGCAAATCATCACTTCAAGAAAATTACCTTCTCTTACTCAGCTCATAAGAACCCAGGGTAATAAACTAATGAATGTTTCCACCAGGCAACTGAATTAATAGATGCTTTTCAAATCTTTTCATATCATCATCTTTACAGTCATCTCAACTATCTAGCTAGTTTTCCATAAAAACATTAAAAAGAATATTACGGATTTAAAAAGATCATCAAAATTTCAGTGAGACTCATTCTATGCAAATTCTGTATCTGAATGTAATTTTCTGATACTATAAAAACCTCAGGGAAAACGTCTAAATGAAAATGCTCCCAGTGACATCAATTAGTTTGCATTTCAATTTTTTTCTGTCGTATTCACGAAAGCACTTTGTATCACTAATCTAAAACCAAAGTGTAGTTAACCTAATCTAATTTTTTGTCACATGTTGGAGTAAAACCAATTTTCAGTTACAGCAGGAGTCTACGAAGCTAGTGTGCATAAAGCTGAAAAAAACCATCTGGAACAATCGTATCCCTCCTATGTGAAATTTATCAGTTGGAAAAGATGGCGGATGTCTCAGAACCTGAACTTTCTACCACAAGCTCTCAACTGAAATAGGGAGACCTGAGGCACCTGGCTCTGTAGGAAGTCATCGGTCAGTGGAAGTTACTCTCTCTCTCTGCTGCTGTTGCTGCGCTAATCTGGACACTTAGCACTGAAGGAATAAAATCATGCAGCACCAATTTTATCTAAGCAGACCTAGATCAAAGGAAAATTTTCGCTTGAGTTGAACTGGCATCAATAATTAATAGTTTCAACTCACCAAATACCATTTATGTGACCTCTGTAAATGTAAATGTGAGAGTACTTAACTTTCCAAATTCTGTGGAATCAAAACATGTTCAAAGGCTCAAAGCCTAGTTATTATGATATACAAGTACTTCTTGTTACTTGGGAGTACCCTTCACAGGTTAAGTAACATTGAACAGTGAACTGATTTTGTCCATAATAAAAAGTGAGTTTGCTGAATAACAGGAGGAAAACGTTAACACTATCTGATAAAGAAAATGTAATTATTGAAAAAGAGAAGGAATCAATGTTAAATATGACTAAAAAGAAATAGCAGGAAAGAAGTAAATGTATATAGAGATACTCCCTAGTATCAAATGGTAAAGGCGGGTCCAGGAAGAACGGATTAGCCGTGCCTCCTTATGTAGTCAGTGGCTTGCGTAGGTCTAGTCAAAGAAGAACCCAATAGGCTGGATAGTATATGTTTGCAAGACTATTTTACCCCATTCTAGACAATAAAGTCATTTTCAAGCATTTTCAATATACTGAATCTATAGCCCCAAAGTGCCAAATGAAGGCAGCAGCTGTCCATGAATGATTTCTTCTGTGACCTGGATCATATACCACTGACAATTAATACTTTGGGCTCGAGCCTGATTTGAGATATAATAATTCCCAGTACACCACAACTTCTAGACATTTTCGTTTTATGATCCAATTAAATTAAAACTCACACACACACACATGATGGAAGAGGAGTGGGATCAATACTGTTTCCAACTTTTGTTTTGTCAAGTAAAGACATAAAAGAGGAAAAACAACCTAACTCCCATCTATATAAACAGTACCATGAAAGAAACCATATTTTACTCCCAAAAGAATAGAAAGGTCTTAATCTTAGAATAACGCTGATTTTTTTTTCCCCAAAAAAAGACACCTAGTAGTTTTATGTCAACATTCTCTCCAAAACACGTGTTAGCACTTGGATGGATGTTATACTACATTAGGTTCCTCACAAAAACAACACACACACACACACACACACACACACATTAAACAACCAGTATAGAATAGATACTTAATTGCTTAATGCATATTCATATTTATATATTGAAAATAGCCTCAAAGTTTGGGGGGAGAGATTTAAAACTAAATGTAAAATATAAGTTGGATAATTGATAATCTCAATTTCCACAATTGACAAAAACATTCATTCATATAATGTAAAACTCCTTATTGCAAGATAAAATATTTCAATAGATGAAATCCCTTTTATAGTATGTCCCTAATCATTCAGATGTATCAGATTTGTTGAATCTTTTCAAATGGATGATAACAAGACTCAGGCCATATTTTTGAAAAAGGTTTTTCATTAGCCTCCTTTTTTTTCTTTCATTACATCTTATTAATCATATCTGCTGAGTGTTTATTTAAGAATATAAACTGAAAAGCACAGAGAGGTCCTTTTGAAATAGACATCAGACCAAAACTCTGCTCTCAATACACACTGAATTTCACTACATTGACATTTTATATAAACATTTTATATGACATTTATATAACAAGTGAGCCACCACACTGGCTTTCTTGGTGGTTCCTCAAACACACCAGGTACATTTCAGTCTCAAGTCCTATGTCCTTCTGTTGCTCTGCCTGAAATGGTTTCCTCTAAAAGTTGTAAGGCTTGTTTCCTCTCTGCTTAAATGCCACTTAGTCCAAAAGGCTTTTCTTGGCCAATTCCTCACTCCCGTCACTCTCTGATCATTCTTCAAATACGTATGACTAATATTACAAAATATATTCCTTTATCTGTTTATATCTGCCTTCAGCACTAGAAGGTAAGCTTAATGAGACCAGAAAAATCTGTTTCATTCATCATCCTCTCCACAGCACTGAAAATTATACATTGTAGGCACTCAAAAATATTTCTTGAATGAAGAAATGATCAAATATAAATGTAAGAAAATATCTTCTAATTTTCATTAAAAATGTAGTGCCAGTCTACATATAATTAAACTATACTAATTCATCTGTCTTCACAGGAATTATTTTTAAATTCCTATAAAGAATATTAACATCAAACCTATTCTTTAAAAAGGAACATAACATGAAGTATAAGTGAATGAATCTAACTCTTAGCTACAATCCAACTGGGTTAAAAAGTGTTTTTTTTTTATTTTCTCAAACTGAAATAGCTTTAAAATCAAGGTGAACTCTCCTCACAGTCTTAAAAACAAGTAACAAATAAACAAAGAAATACAATCCAATAAACAAACAAACACAAAAGGAGGATGGGAGACAGAGGTGTGACAATTAAGTTCGCCAACTTGTTGCAACGATGTTGCTAACCTTTTTTGGTATCAGAGGGATTATTCATTATGAATTTGTACCAACTGGACAAACAGTTAACCAAGTTTACTATTTGGAAGTGCTGAAAACGCTGCGTAAAAAAAGATAGATGACCTGAACTTTTTGCCAACAATTTCATGGCTTTTGCATCACAACAATGCACCAGCTCACACGGCACTGTCTGTGAGGGAGTTTTTAGCCAGTAAAAAATAACTATATTGGAACACCCTCCCTACTCACCTGATCTGGCCCCCAGAAAGAAATTACTTCTTTCTTTACCCAAAGATAAAGGAAATATTGAAAGGAAGACATTTTGATGACGTCAGGACATCAAGGTAATAAGATGACAGCTCTGATGACCATTCCAGAAAAAGAGTTCCCAAATTGCTTTGAAGGGTGGACTAGGCGCTGGCATCGGTGCATAGCTTCCCAAGGGGAGTACTTCGAAGGTGACCGTAGTGATATTCAGCAATGAGGTGTGTATCCTGTTTCCCCGAAAATAAGACCTAGCCGGAAAATAAGCTGCAGCATGATTTTAGGTGCCAAAATGTGGCACCTTGGCATACTGAATATTTTAAGCTGAAGGTGTTTGTGGAAAAGGCACTCTTCTCCCTGAAACATAAATGATAAAACCCTCATGTGAGAGATACGTGCCCTCCATATCCTGGAGGAATCATGTTATGGCTTATTCTCCGGCTAGGTCTTATTTTGGGGAAAACATGGTAGCATTTTTTCTAGGATGAGTTCGCGAACTTAATTCTCCGACTGGTATATAACAGGATAAGACAAATCATTGAAAATTTTACATATCAATGGCAAAAAATGTTTAAGATTTCACAGTCAATTTAACTTTGATCATGCTGAAAATAACATACCTTAGCCTACATGATGATTTTAATTACCAAAATTATTTCATACACCACTCACTGGTCTTTAATTTCATTATTCAAGTCCAAAATGGGCTGGTGTTTAGTAATTCTAGCCTTAAGGTTGGAATGGACCGCCCAGTTTTATGTTAAAGCATCTACAATCCATAGTAATATTTCTATGATCATTCACTGTAGTACTTTCACATGAGAATAAATTATGACTCCTCTGAAAATGATGGAAAGGCATATTTCAAAGCATATTTATAGGCCTGGATGATATTCGAAAAAAAGATAATACTTGTGACCCATTATGAATCCCTGAAACCGTGTGATTTTAGTGTTTATATTCATTCCTCATACTGATTGTGAATTGGTGATGTTCAATCAACTGTTTCCAATGACTTATGACCAATGAGGAGGCTGGGAAGAAGACAGCTGGTCAAGGTTACAGGTGTAGGCTTTGACTATGAAAGAGGGAAGCTAATTGGTCCCTGTGGGAACTGAACCTGCAACCTCACACTCATTAACTTCACAAGAAAGCAAACTCCTCTACGCCGATCAAAACTTAACCAAACACTTTTCTTCAAAATGTGATTCATATCTGGCTGGCATTAATGTTTAATAACAAAAGTAAAATATTCCATTTTACTAATTATCTGACTATTCAAGGAGGAAGAATTTGAGGTCGATATATGGAGAAAACTATCCAGGAGGTTTCCTATAAATGTTTAATTTTTAACAAGCTATTTCTAAAGGCGCATAGCTCAAAGCCAAAAATGGTCAGGAGGTCTACAAGTATGTGTTTACTTAGAGCAACGGTTCTCAACCTTTCACAGGGGTCACCTAAGACCATCGGAAAACACATATTTTTGATGGTCTTAGGAACCAAGACACTGCTCCTCTATCCATCTCCAGGCCCACATGCAGATATGCCCACATATGAGTACCCGGCAACCCCTGTGAAAGGGTTGCTCGACCCCCAAAGGGGTCGCGACCCACAGGTTGAGAACCGCTGACTTAGAGTGTCAAGCCCAAATCAAAATAGTATTAATCCTATTAATAATGAAGCGATTCCTATTTGAAAAGGCATATTATGACTAGAAATACATATTGAGATTTTTTTCAGAATTCAGTAAACTGACTTGCATCAAAATCACCACACTATGACTTAAAGTGTTATGTAATTTTGGGGATACATTTTTATTTCTCTTGAGTTTTCATTTTGGCTATATTATTCTCTCCTCTCTGCCTCACCTAGGTTTATTTCCACCTTATTTATTCTCCTCTAAACTCAACTTATTCTTCTTCTACGCTCTGGATCTATCCTTTACAAGCTGAACAGCCCCACTTACATGAAGATTATTAAGTTTTAGGCTCTCAAACCCACTCTCCCTCCACAGTACCTAAATATATTAGTCATTCATTCAACAGGCACTTACCATGCAGAGAAATACAGTATCTTGCCACGTAAGATTTTCCTATCCATCAGAAGGTCTTAATCTTTTTTTTTTCTTTTCCAATTAGAAACATTAGCTTTATATTTACACCTAACCTTTTCCTTTTTTCCCCTTTTCTCTAATAATAGGCTATTGCCAATTCTGACTTTTACCTTCCCTTGCAATATCTATTTTACTCACATTTTCCCCTTTGTGGGTTCTGATCCCTCCAAAAATAAAGACAATCCAAGTGTCTACTTCCTGTGCCACTGCAAATACTGTCCCTGCGAGCCTGCCATTGAACAGTGTAAATCGGACAAGTTGTTTGCAGAATAGAGGTGAAGGCAGCTTTTGAGGTGAGTCCAGTTCCACACACCCCTTAGGATAAATAGGCTGCTTCTCTCTCTCCAGATATTTTTTCCCTCCTAAATGCAGATGCCGAAGAATAATAAGGAAGGAATCACTACTTCATTTAATCATTAAAGAACTTAGATTTTAAAATATTATAAATAATGTGAATAATCTGACAAAGCAAAGGGTCTACACTCCTAATTTTGCATCTTTTTCAATTCTAAGATTCTAACACACTATTACTTTTGGACAAGGAAGATAATTCAAATTAGTTTTCATCTCTGAGCAGAGCATTGTTAAACTCCCCAATATTCATAATAGCATTTTATACCATATGCATATCAAGTAAAAACCATTCTTTTCTAAATTTAGTCAATATGACAATAATTACACAATTCATACTTTGTTATATTTCCCATCTATGGGTATGCATGATGGAATATTTTGTTGACATTTGATAAAATTCTATTAGTCAACACCATAAGTAAACATTTCTTTGACAATTATCAGATGTTGCTGAGGGACTAAGTCTGGTGAAAGAGTTGGCATACATGATGGGTCCTTTTCTAAAATAAAAAAGGAGATGAGTTGATGAGACACTTTCTCATAAATATGTATTTTCTCTACAGCCTTAATGTCTGCAATTCAGGGAGTTACAACAGGATGGGGATCTCGCCAGGTACCCTGAATGGCACAGAACTTGTGACCAGCAACATTGAAATAATATTCCTCACAATGGAAGTATTTACAATAGGAAAAAAGAAAATCAGAAAACACATGCAGATCCAGTCCCGATGGGTGAAATAAATAACCCTACTGCTAGACAACGTCACCCAGCCTTTACATGTCATGATGTCACTCTCTGCCCATCAAATACAGAGATGGCCACAGAAACTGTTCAGCGAAAGGAGATGGCCAAATACCACACATGGTTAAGGTCCACTTTTGCAAAACTCTGTGAATATATGTAGAAAAAAATATGCCTCAGCATTTACAACAGTGGTTTTCTATGAATAGTACAATTTAGGTCACATTTTATTTCTGGCCTTATAATTTTCTGTAGTGTTTGACTATTTGATATTAACATATTTATTTTTAGAACTAAATACAAGAGGTGTATTTGTATCCCTGAAAAATAAGTCATTTCTTCCCAAGCAGGAAAAACAACTATCCATTTTGTCCTCCAAAACATCCTGAGCACTTGCCACATTAAATCAATTATTTGATGACTTAGTCTTCCTGGCTAAAAATATGAGCTCTTATGAGAGTAGCTGTTACTTTTCATGAGCACTGCTTCCTTAAGTTTAGTACAGGGCATGGCACATTATGAACGATCAATAGATTTTGACTGGCTACTTGGTTTCTTACTTTCATCTAATGTCTTCTTTTGCATATGGCTCTAGTTAAATTACCTTTGATGCCAGGAGCTACAGTTTTTAAGATACTATGGACAAGACTGGCTGAGTAGGAGTTGGCTTGGGACACCAGCTCTGGGTAGCACGGCCCCGGTTCGGATCCCACATGAGGGTGAGTGACGCTGCGCCCTCTACAGCTAAGATGGTGAACAACAGCTCGTTTTGGAGCTGGGCTGCTGTGAGTCGCTGGGGATGGCATAGGCTACAGAGGAGCTGGCCGGCAGCGGGCGTGAGCTTTCGTGAGCTGCCGTGAGGAGCCGTCCAATGGCCTGTGAGCGACTGCCTCAGCTGGGAAGTGCGCAATGATAATACCAACATGGGACATTGAAGCGACGTCCTCCACAACTAGACTGAAGAACAAAAGGACAACAACTTGTTTGTTCCCCTTCCCCAATTCCCCAACACTGTTCCCCTCCCCCAATTCCTCAATAAAATCTTAAAAAAAAAAGATACTATGGACAAAGATTGAAGTATGTGCAGGCATCACAATGAAGCACAATTTGGGGTGAAAAAGATGTCATTTGGGAAAATCAGTTGAGCTACTACTAGACTCTCTCTCCAAATACTGGCTAACATATGTACGGTAACACTAAAATAATAAAAGCTGAGGGTGCAGTAGGTCTGGGAGACTAGAAAGTACTGGGTTTATTAGTGGAGGCCCTCTATAAGGTGGGCAATTGAAGAGCCATTTCAGTGGAATTATAGCAAAGTGCTGATATCTTTTTCTTGTGCTTCTTTTGTATCATGATGAAAAACTGACAATGTCTAGCTTGTAACATAACAAGCAGAACTAAGATTTATATTTTGTAGTTTAGGTAGCTCATGTTATATAATTTTGGAAGTTCAACTATGTTTCTGATATCAACAATCTCCTTAACCTCCTCTAGGAGGTTAGAGGGCTCTTCACCTGACCCCACACCCCACCCTCAATACTATCCCAATGCCTGATAGTACTCCCAGGTCCAGATACTCACTTCCTTCCATGAGAGTCTCCGGGATATCTATCTATATTGGAGGAAATTTAGAGACACCTTCTAGTTGGAAATAGGAAGTAGGGCACTGGCCTTGAAGCCATATGCATATAACAAGGGTATCCTTTTGACACAAATGGTTTCCGTTTTTATACCAGTAGTTTGGTGATTATGAGCACCACCTGGCTGCCCGAATTCATTTCCTAACTCCACTAATTCAAGGCACACTGGGAAAATTATGTCACTTTCTGTGCCTAACTTTTCCATTCATGGAAATGCAAAAATAATAACACTACATTTCCAATAAGGTTATTGAAAGGAATAGGTGGGTCAATATCTGCTAGTGTATAAAAAAGTGCCCGGTACATGGTAAATGCCATGTAAATGTTTACTCTTTGTCATATTTACTTAGCTTCCATGCTGTAAAAATTGTATGTTTTAAAATGTTAACATGTATATATTTTATACTATATATACGTTATAAAATATTTTTTGAAGGAGGGTTGAGGATGATTATCAGGGAAAGAAGAACTAAAGGTCTTTTCAAGCACCCCTTGGCATCACACCACTTCTCCCCTCGTGTTATAGAGACAGGAGCCTTTTTCACCTCCTTGTGCCTCTTCATGTCCTGTTTACCTCTGCCACCAGCAACAATTCTTTCCCTCTGATCATAGCGTGTAACTTGTCACCTGTTCATGGATGTCTGCAACGGATTCTGTACAGCCCTTTGTCTCTATCTCAACCGGCATCAACTCAATCCTTGTTTCCCTCTGGTATTTATTTACTAAACAGGAACATCCATGAAACATCTGTTATCTGTCACCATGTAACTCTTGTAATCAATTCCCCATTTTTCTTATCTGATCGACAATGCATAGTTTCCTAGAAACATAGAAGTTTCCTAGATTGCATTTCTTTTTGAGATTTTGTAGGAAGACCAATTATTTTAAACTTTTTTCCAGGGTCATACACATAACTACTAGAGCAAGAAAGTTTTTTGTTGTGTTTTTTTTTTTTTAATATGTAAAAAGGTAATTTTCTTCTACTGGGTATTTAAAAGCTGGGAGCATTGCTTGGGTAATTGTAAATACGAATGTAAGTATTTTAACCTATATTTTCTAGAGTCCTAGGTTGATATGGGAATGACAATTAGGCACCAGCCTTCCCATTAAGACTTACAGTTAAATGTTAAAATCATTACGTGGATGTGGTCAGATACGCAGAACATCACAGTAGGCAGACCAAACTGTTCACAGACTGAAGAAGGTTTGGACTACGTACTCAGTGCCGACATTAATGAGAAAGCCAAGCAGAGAGAAGTCTGTTTGGCAGAGGTGGAATTCAGAAGCATCATGGACGCAAACACTGGCAGTGTTATTCTAACTCCCAGCCATGAAGAAACTGCCCTGAGAAGCAGATGGGGTGTCTGGCAGATACATCCTTAGTGACAGACATATCTCACCAGGTGTGCTCTCTCCTGATTCCTCTGAGCACTGGAAGCAAGTAACTCTCTTTGCGATGACTATGCAATACCGGCCAGACTACTAACTTCGATTCCCATGCTGTTTCCTCCTCCAGGCATCACTGGTCAGGCCAAATCAAGCACCCCATGCACTTAAAATTACATATCTTATTTTAAATGAATAATCTGTCAACTCAGTTGATTTTACAACGTCAGTATTTTCCTACCTTAGCTTCTGGATTTCAAAACAGAGCTAGACCCTACACTATCACAATTTCACTAAATTAATGTAGCTCTGAGGAATTCCCACAGAAAATTGATGAGTTACTCCACATTTTTTTATTCAAATGTATATAGGGCAATGTTTTTCAACACATAGATTAGAAATGTTGGGAAATAAGAAGAATTACAAAGGTTAATATGAAAAAACGAAGGTTAATGATTTCTATACTGTATGTGAAATAAATCAGTGATTTATTTTGCATACCTTATATTTCCTTCTTAAACCTCCTTGCCAGCACACGGGGAGCTCAAGTACTAAGAGAATGGAGATGCCAAACCCCACACAGGTGTACAATGGAGTGGCAATGATAAAACAAATGATGAGAGCCCTGTATGGAAATCTAATGTGGAACATTAGCTGTAGCCAGAATTAAGGATACTGCGAATGAAAGTATTCAAGAATTATTTCTGTAAAATTTGAAAAATTTTGACATGCAAAGAATTCTAACAAATTTCATATATGTGGATTCTATAAGATACTCCCATGATTTGAAATTTTCTTTTAGAATGAAAACATTCATTTACTATTAAATTATCTGCTTTGCATTGTTTTACTCATTTACACAACATGAATTTATAGAACGTCTACTAAATTGTAGGTGCTGTGCTGGGCAATTGGACTGGAACTACAACATACAATCTTCCCTTTTGTGGAGTTCACAGTATTTTGGATGGCCCTTAATCAAACTATTATATCATATCAAGGCAGCTATTAACTGACATATGTACCAAGGACAGCCTCCAGTGTCAGCCTCTATGAACCAGGCCATACCCTACCCTATGGCGACATATGAAGATCATATCTATTTTTCAATCTCCCTCTCTTCTTCTTCTTCTTCATCTTCTCTCCCCCAACCTGCTTCTCCTCCTTCCCTGATCTCTCCCCTTCCTCTTTCTCTTTCTTTCCCTTCTTTGGCATGCAGTCTGCCTTTTAAGGATTCACCTCTCATACACGTTTGCAAGGGATATAAATTTTTAAAATACATCTGTCCTTAATATCTACCAGGGGTTTGAAGGAGTACATAAGTTCTACAGAAATTGTTTAGCTTTTTATTTTAATAATAATATAAATACATGTCTAATAATAATTCACAATTTAAATACCTTTTCATCTATTTTTACAGAATATACTTTAGCTTTTTTAATTCATCTTTTTTTTTCAAACTGAGATCATTAGCACCCAGTAGGGATTCAAAGACATATTCTAGGGAGTCCATAAAAATTAGGTCCTTCAGAAACACTAGTCTATATCTAAACAACTAATTCTGCCCTTTGCCCAAAAGAAACTGCTTCCTTAGCCAAAAATAAACTCATGGGGCTAAACTGCAGAAACCATTCTTTAATCTAATGCTATCTATATTTCCAGAACAAACTGAAGACAAGAAAAAGATGGGTTCTTTCAAAAATGGAAAAGATTACTAGGTTTTTCTTACATTCACATAGTGAATGCTGGGAATGTGCATGATACCACTTATTCAACTCTTTATATATAAAAAAAATCCAAAGTTCAATAAAATGGCTTCAAATTCATCTCTGCTGGTATTGCTCTTGATTGCTATACAAAGTCGTTGATTATTTGCTAAAAAAAAATCTTCATACTTCTTTCTTTTTTTTTTTAATCACAAACAGCTTTTAAACATGAACTGTAAGTCTCAGATTTATTCAGCATGCCAGCTCTTTAAATAGGAACCTATACAGGAATTTTATCTTCCGTATTTGATTTCTATTCAGTTTGATTTGGGTAGATTTGTTGAAATAGGAAGTCTGAGAAAAGTGCTGATGAGACAAGTCTATCCCACCCTTAGCTCTATCTACCCTTGTCAGTCCTGTATCTGGGAATAAACAGTAGATAGGAACACTGAAAGGCTATGTTATTCCCACCCTTCTCTCCCCCAGGGCATGTTGGGAAGGAAAGCACTGGATGTCACTGAGATTCCCTGTGAAGCTCGAACCCTTTCCAGAGTCCCCAGATACCACAGTGTTGAAAGTATCAACCTCTTAACTCTAGTTGCTTTCTTCACCCTAACAGAAGACAACAATCTCTATTAACCAGCAGTTTAAAGTTCTCTCCCTAGTTCTGACATTACAACTTCAAAATACTGCTTCATGACATCCATGTATTTGCCTTTAATGTTCGAAAGTAATTCACTTACCATGATAAATTAGATACAGACATTGCAGCAATGTAGGGAGGGGCTTGTGAAGCAGCCTCCTCTTGATATCACAATGGGGAGAGCAGGTCCAGATAACTGGGAAGTTTCGCTTTGCTCCTGGAATGATGCACAAGCCACTTAGTCACTCACAGTTTGAGGAGACCTATAAAGAAAAAGGAAAAAGTGACGTCTACAGAACCTGGTCTGTATGATTTTTCAGATTTACTTCAATGAGGTAAGTAGTGTTATCATGGTATAAGACACCCAAAAGAAAAGGTGAATTTTTTTTCTTAAAATATAAGACACGTCATAAACTAAAGATAAAAATGAAACCGACCCTATGATGAGCTGAATGCTTTACCTTTAAAGTCAACTGAAAGGTTAAGGTAGTGGTATTCCTGATGTAGATAATTCCTTGTTCATTCAAGGAAAGAACAAGATGTGGTTTTAGAGGCACCACATTTATTCGCCATATAGTCAATCAGTTACGCTCTCTACGTTTTATATACTTGTGATAAAAGGGTCAGAACAAAGATCTTGATTAGCCCATAACAGATACTAAAAGAGGAATCCCTAGGCATGAATATTTTCATGCCCAAAGGTTTAACAAAAAGTCATTCACAACTATATCTGAGTGAATAAGAGTTTATACGGAGTAACATGTGAGAGGTAAGCAGTGTATGTGTACATAACAAACATGTCCACACACTATTTGTTGAGCACCTACTGTGTACAGCGTCCTATGATCTTGAATCAAAATCTTCTGAGGGTACAATTAAGCCCATGGTACTATGTTAGGCACTTTAATTAGTTCAGGTTATTAATTCAGTACTGTTTAATTAAACAAACATTTACTGAACATATATACTATATGCATGGACACTATCCTAGGTGTAGCTCAGGGATAAAGACGAATGGCACATAAATAAGACATTGTTCCTGCCTTCAAGGAATGTCTTATGCTTAAAAAAAAAGAAAAAAAAAGATAATTGTAATAAAATAGGAGTAAGTGTTCAAATAAAGGTTTACACAGAGTATATGGGAGCAGAGAAGAGGCGCTTCCAGCCCCGTCTTATGAATTTGGGAAGGATTTCTAGAGAAGAGATGCCCCAAACTACTACCATTAGGTTTAGTTGTAAATTTCAAAAAAAAAAAAATTTAAAATCAATGAGGCTTAAAAAAGACAGAGTTTATTTCCCTCTCCTATAAACAAGTCTTGAGGCTCAAGAAGTCCAAGGAAGACATGACAACTCTACGGACACCAGTGATAGAGGATCTTTTCTTGTTATTGCACCATTTTCAACATGGGGTCCCCCCTTCATGTTCCAAGCAGCTGCTGAGCGCCTGCAAGTGTGTCTGTGTTCCAGCCAGCAGGAAGTAGGAAGAAGGAAAGAAGGAGGCGTCCTAAAATTTACACAGGACATTTCCACTTGTGTTTCATTGCCAGAGCTTAGTCACTTGACCACTCCTATTCTAAGGGAGACTGGGAAAGGCAGTCATTATTCTAGGAAGCCACAAGGCCAACTACATCCTAAGGGGTCTATTAGAAAGGAAGAAGGTAAAAGTGTGTATTGGAAGCAAAGTAGCCTTGTCTGCCATCATGTTTGAGACTTTCTGAACTGTACGCTCAGTATTTTATGATTCTGTACCTACTGCAAAGTGGCAAACAGGGGCAAGAGGAGGTGGAATCAGTCCACTGTGCGTTGGTAATTTTACATATTTGATAGGTAATTTTAAATAGTAAACTTCTTCAGTTTTCTTAAATCATTCATAGAACCAACAAATATTTTGTGTGCCCTATTTACCAGGCTCTAAGTACTAAGGACACAAAGATGAATAAAATACAGCCGTTACACATAAAGAATTCACTGTCTAACATAGGCGCCATCAGGTAAGAAATAAAACAAAATAAAATGCACTCTGAAAACTGCTGTGTAAATACAAGGGCACATGAATCAGCTTTAGGAGAACAGAGAAAGAACAGCAATTCTAATGGATTCTAGTTTCAATAGACTCTGACTGCTGCTGGAGTAAGTAGCTGTAAGATCCGTATCCTGAGCATTCCTTCCAGTCACAAGAGGCTTCCAAGTCCATCCCGTCCTTGGTTAATTCTTAGAGCAGCAGTTCTCAACCTGTGGGTCGCAACCCCTTTGGGGGTCGAACGACCCTTTCACAGGGGTCGCCTAAGACCATCAGAAAACAAAAAGATATTTACATTATGATTCATAACAGTAGCAAAATTACAGTTATAGAGTAGCAACGAAAATAATTTTATGGTTGGGGGTCACCACAACATGAGGAACTGTATTAAGGGGTCGCAGCATTAGGAAGGTTGAGAACCACTGTGTTAGAGCATCTGGACTTACATCTGTTAATGACATGGCAAGTTCAAACTCTCAAAAATCTGTACTACTTGATTCTTATGAAGGGTTCAGTTACAAATATATATAGCTATATAGATATATCGATAGAGATAGATGTAATAATATTGTCTGATGCAATACTTTCTTCTAGATATTCTTAATTCTATCTTTAGAGAGCTGTATATCTGGATGTCATTATTTTAATACCTAACCAAATTAATTTGACTGAATTATACTTTGGGCTTTTGCCAAGCGTTTGCATTGAGGGAGATCACTGAAGAAAACAATAAGTAAACAAGCAAAAACCAGGCCTGTGTAGTCAGCTATTAGGTTTAGTGGAATATTTGTCAACAGAAAATGTTGCACTTATGAGAGCTGAAAAGAAAAGTGTGTCAGGATTCAACACCAGGAAAACTATTACCCTAAATGTCTGGCTTGCTTTCATCCTGGGGGCTTGGGGGGCATTATGCAACTTACGCTTCTTTCTTTGCTTTAACTTATGGGAAAGCTCTAGAGCAAATTTTTTACATTTCAAGAACTATTCAAGGCCTTGAGGTCTGCTGTTTTGTGCCAACCATTCCCCCTCCCCCACTTTTATGGCCAACTTTAATTTTTAACCTGTTTTTGATAAACACACACATACACGCATGTGCATATATATATGTACAATATATTCAGGTAAATACAGATAAAACCTTCCCAAGTTTAGTTTAGAGTGAGAGAGTATAATTAAACACAATTCCACATTTGTTTGGTTCTGCAGAATGCAGAAACTTGGGGGCAAAGAAACTTGACCCCAGGATCTTAGATCACCATATGAAAGTATTGTTTTTGTAGGTCAAAAATGGTCAAATATTGTCAGTGTATATGGTACAACTTACTGTATTTCCCCATGTATAAGACACACCCATTTTCAAAAAATTTGGGGTCTAAAAACTGGGTGCGTCTTACATAGTGGTTGTAGGTTTTTTACTTGCATTTCCCTCAAGTCATGAGGAGTTGTATGAATTTTATGATGAATAAAACTTGAGTTCAATAACTTTATGTAATACCTTTTTTTCAAATTTTGGGCCCCCAAATTAAGGTGCATCTTATACATGGAGGTGTCTTATACATGGGGAAATACGGTAATATAAGTGAAGAGTTAGTTGATCAAGAAAGCCTCTTATTCCCTTCAGCACAACTAAACTTTAGACAGGCTACTGCCTGACTCTGGGCCCCTGACCTCCCTTTTCTTAGAGCATTTACTTGAGAAAACTTGCAATTGTAAATTCTTTCTAGGACCCTCTGAGATGTAAATCTTCTTCCAGCCAGTTTTATAATCCAGGAAGGTCTTTCTCAAGAACCTGGGAGCCATCCCTTTGAAACGTAATCCTCAAAGGAGATAGCACTCTATTGCCCAGTCTCTGTGGGAGGAAAGAAGTCTAACTTCAGAAAGTGCCAATTAGGAAACGCTTCTAGACGGCCTAAACACACTGACCAACCTACCCCTAATATCATCCAATACTTTTCTACTAGTGCACCCCTAGCATCTAAAAACCCTCCCACCTTTTGTTTTAGCAGAGTTAAATTCAGTCTCTCTCCCCTATTGCGATAGCCTTGAATTAAATAAGCTTTCCGTGCCTGTTGTACTTTGTCCAGTTCAATTTTCCTTCGGGAAGCTACCACTTTTTAGTCCATAAGGTTCAGGAAAACTTCCTAAGATGATGGCAGTGTTAAAAACTGCAATCTTTTCTCAATGTCCTTTACCTGCAATAACAACCAATTTGGATTTCAATAATCTTATATTAAATGTAGATTTGTAAAATAAAATAAATATCAGAGAATTGCATTTTTTTCTGATTTTAAACCTAGGCATTTATAAGAATAATACATTTGAACAAAAAAAAGTCATAGTAACCATTCATAATGATTACAAAAGGCAGTCTGACATTCATTTTGGTGGTACACCATCTTTTAACTTTATTTGTATAAGTGTTTTGTTTCTTATATATGCACCCTCAAGGCATGCAAAAAAATTTAGAGTTGAATAACATGAAAAAGCCTGTTATGTTTACCTTTTTATGATGTGATGTTTTCCAAAAGCCTTTGTAGTATGTTTGTTATTCCTTTAAATGATATTTAAATGATTCATTGCTTATCAATGCAACCTTTCCAGAGAAAACATCTTTAGACTCTTCAGGCAAGTTTAAATTTTCTGTTCATTTTGATAATTCACAATCTTTATACAAGGCCCAACATCAGCCTCCACACTTAAGTATGTATTCATAGCCTTCTGCCAAAATCCTCACATGACCAAGAGCCACCATCTGCCTCTTTGTCACAGTTAATGAGAGCACGTCTTAATGTTAAGAGAAACTTTTCAAAAATATATGGAGTGATTTGACTTTCCCAGAATGCCCAGCCAGGATTGTAAATTTGCAAGCATAAGTACAATTGTTATCTTTAGGTCACTCTTATAGCACAATGTTAAAGAAAGTAGTATGCGAATTTAATACAAGACCCCTCATTGGCATATTCATTAAATATATGAACAACCCTGGAACACAACAATGGATTTTAGAAAATAATTCTTTTAATCATTTTACTTATGAATAAATGTTTGGGCTTCAAAATCAGCCCAAAAGACTATTCAATCCTAATATATTCATTTAATTGTCATTACTTTGTCATTTAATCACATAACTTAAATTCTGTAAAGTGATTCTATGTAAGCAAAAGAAGCATTTTCATAACCTATTCCCATGAATACACAGATGATTTTATATTTTTAGGATGTTAAAATTCCATGACTATCAGTTTAAGTAATCTGCCATATAATAAATATATGTTTTTATATATTCCATACTTAAGACAGTAAACCTATGAAAATTACTGGGAGGAAGAATGAAAATGATGAAAGGTTTTGACCACAAGCACAACTGAGTATACGTAAGTGAATCGCATTGCTTTGCCTAGAGAAAGGAGAACTTGGAGCCAAAGGGGACACTAAACATTACAGCATAATTTCAAATGGGATGAGGCCAATGGTCCATTGGATTTTGTTTAAATGATGTATTGTACAGGTGACGAGGGACACATAGCCTCTAATTCCCCCAAGGGCATTATAAGAGGTAATCGGCATAAAGTGAAGAGCAAACTGCATTCGGTACGAAAAGAATATTTTTACACTAGAGATTCAAAATAAATGTTAGCAAAATAAATGTTATCAAGGAAATATTAGAATATTTTGAGTTTTCTTTTAATAGAACAACTTCCTTTTTATTATCACATCAAATCAAAGGCCTTTTCCATACTATCTGTTTTCCCTGTAAACTAATATCAATATTCCTCCACCTAGATTCTCTGCTTTGGTTGAGCGTGCCTGCTTACAATACTCATTCCTGAGCCCCGACTATGCTACAAAGTTCTGATTCTCCTCAGTGTCCTGATGTTTTCTTTCTCCTCTACATGCATGTATCCAGATTATTCAAAGAACAACACAAGCCCCACAGATTCTGTGAATTCTTGCCTCATAGTTTCAGGTTTCTCTGATCTCCCCTTTTTCTCCACTAACCTACATCCAACTGAACAATTAAAATATATTGAGCATTAAACTGTGTACATATTTTCATGTATAAGTACCAAGTACTCTCCAGGTGATAATAAACCAATGAACAAAATGCAATACCTTAGCAGCAACAGGGCTTGAATGACTGAAAAATCACAGTTCAAACATACAATGTTTTCCTTATTATATTCTCACACTTGTATTATGAATTTCAGGACCTCCAGAACTTTTAGCAGAATATGAGTCAATCATGGGGAAATATATTCTTTTTCTTGTGAAACCTCTTATTTCATATATAGATAAATCCTTAAATAAACAAGGAAACCAAAGGAAGAATCTGCCTTTTCTCTTTATCTCATATGTACTTCTCTAGAGACAAGATTTGAAAAGAGTAGGTTCTGCTTTGAATTTTTATAATTTATATTACCTTGTTAGTAATTTTTAAAATAAGAAATGTATGCATACAAAGCAAAATCAAGAGGATATGCCATGAAGGATAAACATCTCTCCCTTTTCTGTCCCTTGTCCCCAGTCATCCAGTCAGTCGCCTTCACAGAGGCAACTACTATAATCACCAGTATCTTTATCCTTAAAAAGATATTCTCTAAATGTCTATCTATATCAAACTCTATATCTACCTACCTACCTGCCGACCTACATACCTACCTACTATCTCTTGGTTTTCACAAAATGATAGCCTATTACACACTTTATTCTGAAACTTGCTTTTTTCACATGCATGCATAATCATGTCTATATACAATATTTCCCTGTCAATACGCATATAGAGGTGTCTCATTACCTTCGAGGGTTATAAAGCATTTCATTGGATGGATTTGCCCTAACCTACTGGCCTGTCTCATACTGAAGGTGATTTAGTTTGCATCTGATATTTCACAATTGCATACAATGCTGCAGTGTATATATCCTTGTATATATGATACAATGTAGATGTATGTTTGTGGATAAATACTAGGATGTAAAATTTCTGGGTCAAATCTATGCACATTTTTAACTCTAAAAGATACTGGTAATTTGCCTTTCATAGTAGTTGTACCGATTTATAGTCCTACAGTCCTAGCAACGTATAAGCTTAATCATTCTGACATACTGCTTCTTAGAGTCCTAATAAACCAGGTACATTTTACAAATACACTTTGCTGATGTGTATTCATTTACCAAGCCAGAAATACCTGTGCACACATCCAATTAATCACGAAGGCTGGTTCATTCTACCTCTGAGGTATCTTTGGCACATGTCCACTTTTCTCCATTCCCACTACCTCTGTACACTGTCTTCTGATGCCTGAACGCTAACAATGGACTCATCACTAGCCCCCATTTCTAGCTTAGCTTTCATCCCAAACATTCTTCTGCAGCACACTGTGAGCTGAGTGGTGTTTGTGGGATGCAGCCATGTTTTATCTTAGAGCTATAGAATACAGAGGAGGACAGTGATGTCAGACAAACATGATTTCCAGCTATGCTTCTTGATAACTTATGACCTCAGAAAAATTAAGCACATTCCCTTGCTTGCTCCTTTGTTTTTAAAATAGGAATGTTAATAGTACTTACAAGATCACAGTGAGAATTTAAAAAAATTAATGCATGAAAAGAGTTCACTGCCTGACACATAGTAAGAGTTCAAAGACTGAAAATGAGGATGATGAGGAGCAGGATACACTGATGATAATGTATGTCTGTCCCAGTGTTCTTTAATCACTCTATTTTGCCCTCATAGTAAAGCCCCGATTCTTGATAGAGTTGACAACACTCAGAGGTGATCTGAGACCTTGTTTTCCACCTTCTTCTCTCACTGAGGCCTGCATCACCCTTCTCAACCCCCCACACTGTATTTCAGCTAAACTGATCTGCATTTTCCCGAATGCATCTGTAACTCTTTAGCTTATATATAGGCCATTTGCATGCTAGCCCTATTGCATGTTATATGCATCTCTTTCCTTTCCCGCTCTGCTTGGCTAACTTCTAATTCATTGCACCACAACACAGACAGCGTTTCTTCCAAACTTTCCTGCTTCTCACTAGTTAAGCCCCCTATGTTCTCTCAAAACACCTTGCTCTTAAACCATGACAATTTTTAGAAATAGTGGTTTAATTCTTTGATGCTGGTCTATATTTCCCTCCAGATTGTAAATTCTTTGAGGACAAGCAGCTAGTCTTAATATAACCTAGGAAACCCAAGACCTACCATAGTGCCGGGGACAGAGAAGGTATTATACATGTGTGTTGGGGGTGGGGGGGGAATATAAAATTCTACACAATGCTGAACTAAAAGCAGGGTCTCTTTTCCTTTGAAACTATAAAAATATTATTTCTTTAAATTTTTGTCATATTCATAGCTTCTAAACTTCTAAAATGTCATTTCTTTTTACAATAATTTTTTATATTTGTTTAAAACTTGTATGTTAATCATGGAGTATTAATGATGGAAACTTTGGATAGAAGTCAATCCATTTTCAAATCTGTTTTGCCTCTCCCTTTTATCCAGAATATGGTTTAGTAGTAAAATATGTACTGTAACATCGTTTTGTTTGGATATGCAAAGTAGGGTCAAACAATCCTGTGAGTCTAACTACTTCGGCCATCATCACACAAAATTTCTACCAGGGTACAAACATGTGTCTCTCTAGCACAATGGAATGACTAAGATGATATGGATGTAGACCAAACAACACAAGTACCTTCCTAGTTGTTTTTATACCCTATTGATACCTAGCCTGAAAAGACAGTCTTTGCAGAGGGCTGAGAAAGCCCGTGCATTAAACCTTCAGATCAGGACAGATGGTAACCTTGGAGACAAGCAAACGCAAAGCTTTATGCGTCCTCTGGCTGCCATGCAGGTGTCATTTTACTTGTATTAAAGCCATTTCATGGGAGGTATTAGTATTCAATTGAGCATGTCAGTAATTGGTCTAAAAGCATTTATCACAGAGACTTGGCTATATTTGTGATTATCGTAAGTACCCACTTCAGAAATATCCCCCATTTTCAAATTACGGGAAGTATTTTCCATAGCCAGAGATAGAAAGGGTTATGGACCTTTGAATAATTATTAAGTTAATTATCACACTAAACAAAGATCACCTTAAAACAGCTGGGGATTCTTTTCTTCACAATAATTGTACCAGGTATTGTTACAATTTTCCGAGAAACATTCATTTTGTTCTTATATGAACTACAAAGATACCTTTTCCATCTTTGCTTCTGTGCCTTGATCTCCTTTTCTCATGAAGCGTAATGCCATCCTAAGCTGCTCTGTTTCCTACATCTTTCATCTCTGCTTCTTCCTGGTTCTCTTCCTCTCTGTCCCAGATTCTACACAATCCGTCCTTGCCTCAGATATGACTTCAAACTCTTCCTGTCTTGTATCTTCCCTTTACTAACAAACTCCACAAAGTATTACTCAACATCCGTTTCCTCCCCTTTTTCACCACCCACTTTTGCTTTCTGAACTCCACTCCAATATTCTCATCGCCTTCTGTCAGACTCCATTCTCTCTGTCCACTTATCCTGAATTCTCCTTGGACATTCAGGAGGCTGAAACACCCAGGCCCTCCTACCTGTATCTGTTTTTCATTGATCCATCATCATTCCCCCATTTCCTGTATGCTGATATTTTTCAAAGTTCTGTCTAAGGGGACTTTCCCGGGAGATAATACACAAATTTCTATCTATGGATCTGATCTTTTCTCCTGATTTCCAGGATCATTTTTCTAGTTATGTATTAAACAGTTGCCAAATCTTCTTTTTGGATTTTTTTTTTACTGCTCAGTAAGATCTCTTTAAGTCATTGTCTCCTTTTTATTCTCACCACCACCACCACCACCCACGTTCAAGACTTTTCTGTCTTTTGTCTTGACCAGCTTTTTTTTTTTAGATTTTTAGAGCATCTGAAAATACATTTAAGTAATTCATTCATTAAAACATATTTTAAAATCTTAAAAATGGACCAACATCTTAATTTTTAAAAAAGTTTAAATTGGTTCTCGGACAGTTTAAAATCTCTAGTATTTGATGGGCAGCATGCCACTGTTTGCAAGGTGAGTGCTCCCACGTCCTAAGGGCTAGTGTCTGGTACACAGTTTGCAAACCACTGACCAGAAATGTTGCATTGGCCATCAAACTTGTCTCTGACCACGCCCCCCACTCCTCCCAGTCCATATTACACATTAACCTTATTAAGACAAAATACTTACATATGCAAACTCCTTATTTAAAAAAAACCTCAAAGTCATTCCATCTAAATATTACACTTGGGTCCTGTTCCATGTGGTCTAGCCTATACTTTCAAGTTTATCTACAGTCATGTCGGATTACGATTGTTAACTGGACTTCTTCCCACCCTCTACTGAAAGCCTAGCACATCACTCTGTATATTGGACCTAATCAAAATAATAAATTGAATTCTCAGTTCAGAATTCAAGCTTTTCCGCTATACACTACTGTGCCCAGGGGTAGCGCTAAATAAATGAGCCTTTTAAAAAGTATGATGTATCTACACAGGCAAATGTCTTTAGAATTCACAATAAATTCATATGAGCCCCTAAAGGTTCAGTCCCATGTGGATCAGCCAGTAGAAAGGATTGCCAAAACTCAGGTTAATTAAAAACAGAAAGAAACAAAAGCAGCAGATTGATTCTCTTTTTCCCCCTAAATAATTGTTTGAAATGAAAAAAATATCTCAGGCACACTTAATGAATCTTTCTGTAGTCTCAGAACAGACGTTCAGAATTAACTTGGGAGAAGTGGGGAAAACCTGCTTGTAATCACAGTGCAGTTTAGGGATGTAATATAGAGTCGGCGCTGTTTCTTTCCTGAATGCTTCTCAGGCGTTGCTCGCAGGCCCTCCACAGGTCAGCCTGGGTAACCTCGTTGGTCCTCATATCAAGCTACCGCCACTCTTCCCGCTTCCCAAGGCCTGGTTCCTCCTTCAATAAACTAAACACTTTCATGCCTATATGTTTCAGAATGAACAGGCCAATCATTATGTCCCCACTTCCAGCAATATCTCTCCCCTCCTTGTCCAGAAAACCCTTTTGTCCTGCAAAGTCCTGCTTAAATATCAACACCCCCAAATTTTAAAACTTCATAAAATTATGTCCCCTTCATAACTGTACCCTTCTCACACAATACATGTATTTCTACTGCAACATTTGTCATATTTTACTAGTGTTAAGGCTTACCTATCTATCAATAGTAAAGGTGAGAATTTTTATGTTAATAATATATTATGTTATTATTTACTTAAGAAATAATTATTTAACGACTTAAGAAATAGTTATTTAGTTAAGAAAAATGGAATTTAAAATTTTTAGCCAAGAGGGTCAGGGAGAACCCTTGTGTTATACCAACTAGGAAGATAACCAAAGAAAAGAGATAGTAATATTTATTTAAAATATATTTAGTGGTAGATATCTTAGAAAAACCACAAAAGCAAAAAGAA
>NW_017733245.1:67015-70025 GCF_001890085.2 Hipposideros armiger
GATGTCTGGTGAGATTTCACACCCCTAAGAAATGGACTGCCTGAAATTACGACTCCTTGAATAATGACTGAATGCCTCCTTTGTCGACCAAACTTTTACCATTTGAGAATCATATAACAATTTATTCTTCTGCATTTATTTCAAGATCCTGGGTGTCCATAGTTATATAAGTACATAGGTTTTTAGTTTATCACCTTTACTATGTTCACTTAAAAGTTGTGTCAGCATATCTTAGGATGTTTAATGTCCTGATTCTTTTTTATTCTCCTCTGAGAAAATGACATTCATTTTAAAAAGCCAAATTTTATCAAGGAAATTGGTATTAATGAAAATCTGTTAGCTACCTTTGTTAATAGCTTTCTGTAATTCACTGGGAAAAAAAACTGCTGCAACCTCATTACCAAAAAGCTGCTTTCTCTGTGATCTTCAAATAATACCATCTTGCTTAGTTTTCAATCTTTTGTATTATTGTGGACTTGAAGTCGAAACCGGACTTCTTAATCAAATGATCAAACTCTTTCATCATCTTCCTTCAGATCTTCAAAGGTGTGAAGAGCCTTCAGTAGTGTCTATAATACATGGTTTCAAAGATTATGATTGTCTGTCCACTGCGTGAGGTACATTTATAGCTTTTCTATCACCCCCTACTATGCTTGAGTAACACAGTGAAGCTTTCCAAAATCAATAGTCACAATATGATATATCGCTAAAATGTTCTTACAAGTAGAGAAAAGCCTAGGCGTTATAGAGACATATCCAAGGCCAAGCTTATGTCTTTTACGTATTCATCTCTCTCAATGAATTTTATACCACCAACGTTCCTTTTAACGCATGGCATTTCCTAGACCTCTTGTGCTCACCGACTTTCATTACCGGCTTTTCCATTTCTTTAGAAAACAATGGCATGATCCTGGAAAGGGAACAGCTGAGCTGTGATGAAAGAATACTGTACATCTGTCTACAAGGACTCACCTACAACTTAACCTATTCCCATTGTTGCACCGTNAAATATTACACTTGGGTCCTGTTCCATGTGGTCTAGCCTATACTTTCAAGTTTATCTACAGTCATGTCGGATTACGATTGTTAACTGGACTTCTTCCCACCCTCTACTGAAAGCCTAGCACATCACTCTGTATATTGGACCTAATCAAAATAATAAATTGAATTCTCAGTTCAGAATTCAAGCTTTTCCGCTATACACTACTGTGCCCAGGGGTAGCGCTAAATAAATGAGCCTTTTAAAAAGTATGATATATCTACACAGGCAAATGTCTTTAGAATTCACAATAAATTCATATGAGCCCCTAAAGGTTCAGTCCCATGTGGATCAGCCAGTAGAAAGGATTGCCAAAACTCAGGTTAATTAAAAACAGAAAGAAACAAAAGCAGCAGATTGATTCTCTTTTTCCCCCTAAATAATTGTTTGAAATGAAAAAAATATCTCAGGCACACTTAATGAATCTTTCTGTAGTCTCAGAACAGACGTTCAGAATTAACTTGGGAGAAGTGGGGAAAACCTGCTTGTAATCACAGTGCAGTTTAGGGATGTAATATAGAGTCGGCGCTGTTTCTTTCCTGAATGCTTCTCAGGCGTTGCTCGCAGGCCCTCCACAGGTCAGCCTGGGTAACCTCGTTGGTCCTCATATCAAGCTACCGCCACTCTTCCCGCTTCCCAAGGCCTGGTTCCTCCTTCAATAAACTAAACACTTTCATGCCTATATGTTTCAGAATGAACAGGCCAATCATTATGTCCCCACTTCCAGCAATATCTCTCCCCTCCTTGTCCAGAAAACCCTTTTGTCCTGCAAAGTCCTGCTTAAATATCAACACCCCCAAATTTTAAAACTTCATAAAATTATGTCCCCTTCATAACTGTACCCTTCTCACACAATACATGTATTTCTACTGCAACATTTGTCATATTTTACTAGTGTTAAGGCTTACCTATCTATCAATAGTAAAGGTGAGAATTTTTATGTTAATAATATATTATGTTATTATTTACTTAAGAAATAATTATTTAACGACTTAAGAAATAGTTATTTAGTTAAGAAAAATGGAATTTAAAATTTTTGGCCAAGAGGGTCAGGGAGAACCCTTGTGTTATACCAACTAGGAAGATAACCAAAGAAAAGAGATAGTAATATTTATTTAAAATATATTTAGTGGTAGATATCTTAGAAAAACCACAAAAGCAAAAAGAAGTGTCACAGCTATTTATTCACTTATCTGGGTCCTACTAGTTCCTCAAGAGCAATAATTATATCTTATTTTTCTCTTCATCCCTGTACTCCCTAGTATAGTTTATTATCTAGAATTTAAAAATCGATAAATATTTGTTAAATTTATTTTAGTTGATTTGCTATATTATTATGGTCATGAAACTTATTTTTTTCTTCTGTTTGACAATGAAGACATCTGCATAAGAGATATTCAAACAATAGATATAAGAAAAAACAATCTAATTCCAAGAGAAGAAAAGGGTAAGGCTCCCCTGTTTTAGGGAATATAGCATCCTGGAGTGAGGCAGTCTTCACAGATATAGATTACAAAAAAAAAATAAAAAAATGTGCATGTCACTCTTTGCTTAGGCAAATGTTTTCTTCTTTGGAGCATTATTGGAAAATACCCAATACGAACAAAATCAACTGACTTCTCTTAAACAAGTCCTTCCTTCCATTGAGCCTGGAGAAGAACAGACTTTTCTCTAAAAGCCTTTGTCTTTCATTTTTCAAGGACAGGCATGCTCACTTCAAACTGAGGAATTTCCACCTTTAGGAGCTAAAGACAAAGTGCCTGTAAACATCAGAGAATTTTCCTGAAGGTTCAGTGAAGTTACAACTTGTAAAGCTGAACAGCCCTCTCTGCAGAGGGTTGATGTTGCCACTGGCAAAATGAATTAGGGATGGAAAAATCGTTCAGATATCCTTGCAAAGATGAAAAAAAAAACAAAGGATTTTCTTAGCTTATCATCCAAACTGTCTTTCTTCACAGCAGTGCCTACCCA
>NW_017733245.1:71026-72465 GCF_001890085.2 Hipposideros armiger
TGTTTAAATAGTAAATTTGTGGTGAAAATTTCTGCACAATGTTATAGCAAATACTTGGATAGCAAGTGTTGAAATAGTGAGGGCTCTCTGTATTGCATGTATATATGTGTTTACTCATTTCTAATACAGAATCTTTGAGTGAGAAACATTTCTCAACTCATTCCTCCCAGCTCTAGCCAGAATTAATTGTGACCAATTAGGGGCCCCTATCATAGTTTCTGCATATTTCTTATAATATTCGTGTGTGTGTGTGTGTGTGTGTGTGTGTGTGTGTGGCAGCTGCTATGTGTCAGGCAGGATGCTAGGGATGTAAGAATAAAACGCATTTCCCATTTTATTACCGATCTTGCAGCACAGTAGAAGTAGACAAACAAAAACAGAAATACACTAATGAGTTCTAGGAGCTGTGGCAAATGTTCTTGTTAGCGGTTGGGGCACAAAGATAGACACAGCTGTTTGCTCACAAGGAGGGTAATTTCAGCGAAGTGTTCATGAAGAAGATGTCACTTGATCCAATTTCTGAAAGATGCAGAGCGCAGCACTCATCATGACACAAAGGGGTACGAAAGAGCAGGGTGAGCATGGTACACAAGGGAGTCACATACTGGGTCTCAGAGCACAGGAGTGGGGATGAGTTCATGACCAAAGGTAAGAGCAGAAAGGGATACAATGGCAAGTAGATCACAGACAGCCTTGCAGTCACACACGTAATTCTTATTGTGCAGAAATTTGATTTTTATCAAATAAACATATCCACAGTATTTCACCATTTATGCAACAGCTGACTCAATTCTTCCTGTTCACTCCTTCCAATGGGAGAAAGGCCCAAATCCTAGGGCAGCCCCTTTCCATCCCAGCAGAGATTTTTTAAATTGGGAGCTAGCTGACCATGCACTTGACACCTGTGGAGGGATGAAGAGAGAAGCAGTAGTTTGTGGAAAGAGAGTGTCTGCTCCAGGCAATGAACATCTCACCTTCACCCCAACCTCATGTTATCAAACCCCTGAGAACCACAAAACCCAGCCACTGGTGACATTTTCACACACTTCTTAAAGTTGCCTCATGCCTGGTATTATGGGAGACAGTGAATATGGGAAATCTCCAAAGATGTTAAGCTCTTTTAAAATGGGACACACTCAGTTTATAAAATATAATCTAATTTTTGAACTATCAGCCACCTAACTTACACACATTCTCAGGAATTTATTAGGTAAAGGAAAGGAAAGCCTATACTAAGAAATTTGTATTTTGCAATTGACATTGGTCATTTGCTGTAGGTGACTTAGGCAAACAACTAACCTCTCTGAGCATCAGTTTCCTCACTTCCTTGGGAGGTTGTTATAAAGATTAAATAAGCAAATCCATGCAAAACACTAAAGCAGTGCCTGAACCATGTAAAGTACTTGATGAATATTGGATGCTTTCATTATGAGTGGTAG
>NW_017733246.1:0-3405 GCF_001890085.2 Hipposideros armiger
CTGACTGAGCGAGTCACTTAACCTACCTGAGCCTTAATTTCCTTATTTATAAAATGAGGTGGTTTGAATAGATTGTTTCCAAGGTCTTTTCAGCTGTGTGAACCCTTGATAATATGCTTCTGAACAATAACATTTTTTAATGATGGTGTTGCGTGTGCTTTGTTTCAAACATGCATAAAATACCCATAATTGTATAATGAGCATCTATGTACTTTGCACCCAACATCAACAATTATCAATTCATAAACATGTTGTTTATGTAATCTCCACTATAGTGCACTTCCAGTATTATTTTGGAATAAGTACCAGACATATCGTCTTATGGTTGATTTCAACCATAAATATTCAATATATAGCTCTATAAGTTATGCTTTTTCGGAAAGAAAACTACAATTCCATTGTCACACTTAAAGTTAACAGTAACCTTAATACTAATAAGTGTTCTGTCAGTGTTACAACATCCAGTTGTCTCATAAATGCTACTTGTTTTAATATTTTTGATACTTAAAGTCCCCATAAGTCTCGTGTCTTTTTAATGTTTTTTTAATTTAATTTTTTTAAATTTTATTTTCAATTTCAGTTGACATATGACAACATGTGTTAATTTCAGGTGTACAACATAGTGATCAGACATTTATATAACTTAGGAAGTGCTCACCCAGATAAGAAGTGTCTTTTTAATCTATATATTTCCCCTTTGCCTCTTCTTTTCTTGCAACTTTATTCATTGAGGAAATGAGATTGTTTCACATGTAGCATTTGCCTAGGTCTTTTTTGTTAAATCTCTGCAGTGTGAAGTTCCTCTACTCTCTGTTCTCTCAATTGGATAGTTGGATCTAGAGACTTGATCACATGGAAATGGGAGTTTTTCTGCAGGAGGGTTTCAATAGGTTGTGTTGTGTTCTTCTATCAGGTGGCGCATAGTGTTTGGTGTTGTCTCGTGATATCCACAGCTGCTGCTGTTCATTGCATTAATTCATGATTACCTGTGCTTCTGATATCATGAATTGTTCTTGTAGAGTTATTATTAGCGGAGGAAGAAATGCTGTTTAAGGCATTTATCAAAGAGTAATAGAAATATTATTCATTGCCAAAATATTTTCTTAAATAATTATAGAACTGACAAGAAAGATAGCAGAAAACATGATGGCTGTTCTCACCGTTTATCTTCCTGACTCTTTTGATGATGCGAGGCTTCGTTGTAGAAATTGCCAGCCAGGATTTTGACATGAAACGGACCCACGGTCAAATTTGTGATGGATAAGTGGCCTTGAATAAATTAGTCTCACTGAGCCTCAGTTTCCTAGCTGTCAAATAATTATAGCAATGCACACTGATAGCTAACACACCTTAGACTTTTCCAGTTTTTAATATGTAAGGAAAAATACATGCTTTGGCATCTTTTGATGACTTTCTATAATCTTTTTACCCTTTCATTCCTTCTGCTTTAAGGGAGTAATTGAGATAATTTAGTCCTGTTCATGTTCTGACATTAAGGATTGTGAGGGGTAGGGTGAAGCAGGATAGGGAATTTTTATTTCCTCCACTGATAATTCACCCCCCACCCCCTGAATTTCTGTGGGGAAATGCCAGGAGAGGAGACATTTCTCACAGGTATTTCTGCATCCCTCTCCATTAGATCATTTTGACGCCATCTTTGTTCTGCTTCCAAAGTCAGACTTCACTGTGACTGTGGATCCTGCTGTTTCGTGAAAGTCTGATGATGGAGCAGAGGTTTCCTGCTCTCTCTGGTCTGGAGAGCTCATTGTTTGCACTTTCCCAGAGTTGGAAGGAAAGATTGAATCTGAATATTGTGTAAACTGTTGTCTTATATGAGTGTAGCATTTTGGATTTTGTGGAACATCTTCACAGCTGGTGAAGATGAGGAAATCTTATTTGTTGTTCAGAATGACCCTGTGTGATAGTTTTGGCAGAGTCTGTTCTATGAGTCATGTGACAATTTAGCTAACTCACATTCCAAATGGCCTTTGGCTAGTGACTGGCATTTCTATATATAGCTTAAAAAAGAGAGAGAAATTCCTTTTACCTCTCCCTTCCCACCCATCCAACTTTCATGATTCATTGCTGTGTCCTAACTAGCTGCTTTTCCCACTTTAGTTGGTTTGTTACCTCCCGCTTCCCCACTCCATTCCCTTGCATGTGCATCCCAGTCCTTGCTATGCCTTTTTTATTTTTTAATAGCTACATCTCTTCCTGCCACTATCCCTCAGACCTCCTCCTCATGTCCCATTTTCTTCCAATGATAACATTTGCTGAGTGTACACTGCAGTTCTGTGTGTACAGTAAGAAGTTATTTTCTGAGCTTAGATAATACTGTGTGTATGTATATGTGATGTGATGCCGATAATAAGAGATTATTTTCTATACTGTTCATGAGACGTGGACTTGTTTCATTATTTCTATTTTTTAAAAGTTTTTGTGAAGGAGTTCTGCTAATACTTATTTGCTCTAGTGTATTAGTCCAATAGTGTTTGCATGTGAATGTCTATGGATGACAGTTATTGTAGCACTTTGGCAGTGCACTAAAAATTTGCCACTTTTGAATATTTCTGTACCGTGTGTGTGGGTATACACACACATATATTTTTACAGTGGTTGTATTCATTTAGTGAAAAACAAAAATTAGTCATACTTTTATAAATCAAAGAAATGCTCAAAAAGTCATTGTGTCTACTCATTCAATGGTTTTCTGTCTTTGTTATGGAAATACTTATATTCATAAAGTGCATTGCAAAAATATTGTCAATCATTAAAGCCTCTTAAATAGACCACTATATTTCATGTCTGACAAATACGTGTGTCAAGTATTGAAATGAACACACAAGTAACGATCATGAAATAAATTATTTAAACATGAAGAGAATTTAAACTGTGACTTCATTTTCTAAATTCCTTAAACCAACTTCTTTCCAACAAAAAAATCATAAACTAGATTTTTAATACTCGTTGCTTGAATTTTCAAAGGACATGTTACTCTTCTCAAAAATAAAATCTTTTGTCTATGGGCTCACAGTTTCATTGAACAAATTTGTTCAAATGATTTCTCTTTCAACACCATTTCCTAGATATACAGTGAAGTCCTTTATACTTTCAGTGCAAGAAATTTAATTTCTGTTGGTGGTGGCATAAAGTTGCCATCATTCCATTTAAATAATGGTATATAATTTAATCCTATTTCTTTTCTGCTTCTCCTCAGTCATCAGAATATTTAAAAATCTTGCAAAGTAAAAACACTGACTTAACATGCTGACTTAAAAAGAAGTCTGTTTCAGGGGCCGGCTGAGTGGCTCAGTTGGTTAAGAGCTCGCTCAAGAGTTTGAGCTCTGAGCAACAGTGGTTCGGGTCAGCCCGAGCTGAGCAGCCGCGGAGCTGCCAACAGGTGGC
>NW_017733246.1:4170-6672 GCF_001890085.2 Hipposideros armiger
ACTCACGGCAGCCCAGCTCCAGGTCGAGCTGTTGTTCACCATCTTAGCTGTAGAGGGCAGTGTCACTGGCCCTCATGTGGGATCTGAACCGGGACCATGCTGCTCAGAGCTGGCGTCCCAAGCCAACTCCTAACCAACGCGCCACTCAGCCAGTCCTGAACATGTTTTAATAGAGGAGTCAGATCATGAAAATGATGTCTCAGAAAGGTTAATGCAATGCGGGTGTATGATGTGGATTAGATTGGAGAGACTGGGCTAGGAGAATCAGTGAGAAAGCTTTTGCAGTTCAGGTGTGTGATATGATGAAGTATGAAGCCTGGGCTAGAGTGGTGTCAGTGCAAAAGGAAAGGCAGGAACAGATATTGAAGATGTTTTCAAATTGAAGAAGGAATATTACTTAGTGCCTCATTAGAGAGATAGATAGATACATAGATAGATGGATGATAATCATAGACTGAAAGAGATATCAGGAATGATAGTTCAGGTTTCCTTGGGAAGTCTAAACATTTTTACTGACAGTGAGGAAAGTAAGGAAGTGTCCGTTTTGGCAATGAGTGTGTAAAGATGGTGCCTAGTTAAGTGATACTTGACAAATCATAATTATCCCTTCATACACTATCCATATTTTGGTTACTCCACTTTCTAGATGACAGCAGAGGGTCACTTCCTCTTCTTGGTTCCCTCAAGCATGCTCAGAACTACCTATACATTTCTGACCCTTTTACTTCCTTTTGAATTACCAGAGGCCTCCTCATCTCGTCTGGGATGCTCTAGATCTGCACTGACCAATATAGTAACTACTAGTCACATGAGGCTGTCGAGCACTTGAAATGCAGCTAGTTTGACTGAGAGACTGAATTTTTAATTAATTTAAACTTGGCAACAGTTTAAAATGTTTTTCTGTTCAACGCAACATTATTATTTTAGGATTAAATTTCACTTTAACCATTGAAACTTTAGCATTCAGATTGAGATGTGCTGTAAAGTACAAACCAGATTTTGAAGGCTTAGTACAATCTATTGATTATACATTGAATAACATTTGAATGTTTTTCAGCTTTACTGAGGTATAACTGACAAATAAAATTGTAAGATATTTAAAATGTACATCATGGTGATTTGATGTATGTATACATTGTAAAAGAATTTCCACCACCTTGTTAATTAACACATTTATCATCTCACATATTTACCTTTTTTTTTTTTTGGTGAGAACATTTTATTTTTTATATATTTGTTTAAAAATATAATATTAAAATTAATTTTACCAGGTGTCTTTTGCTTTTTGATGTGACTATAGAAAACTTAAAATTATACATATTAAATTGAAAATTACATATTTTGCTCTTGAAATATTTCTATTGGCCAGCACCAATCTGGATGTTACATTACCTTTCCAGTTGACTGTGCATCAAAACGAGCTAAGCAGTTTCTGCTATCCATCAAGTGTCTTTCCTACTACTGCTTTTTAAATCAGTGGCTATTCTATGTTTAGAGTAGAATAATCTATGTATTATCACAGACTTTGCCATAGTTTGGTGAAGTTTTGTCATAAATTTAAGCAATTCTTCACGAGAACTTTTTGGAGTATTACCTGCATTTGTCTCAGCTGGAGCAGGCAGGGTAGGATTATCAAAGTCCAGTATCCCTGCATCTGTGTGAGACTGACTTGGGTTCCTTAGCCACAGTCACTTTTGTCACTGAAGAAAATTGGGAGACAATTGATGGCAGGAGAACCTAGTCATGAGACTCCCTACTGTAGTCTGTCCATTTTATCTCCACTAAATTTCCCTGTCCACTGAAAGAGATAACCCTAGAAGAAGTGGAAGGGAAAAAAAAGTGAAAAGTGAAAGAAGGCATGTGAATAAATTCTTCATGAATTACACTGTATTGCACTGTAAATTTGATAGAAGTCTTACATTGTCAACTAGAATAATTTTTTTGTTCTTGTTCATTGCTAACATTTAAAGACATACAAAACCCTTTTAACTGGCAGTTTTTCTAAAGACAACATCCTAATTTAGTACTTTAAAAGGAAGTATGCAGAGATCTCTAAAAGCACCAGCAATTTCTGAATCCTTTAATACCATTCTTTATACTTATTTACCAAATTAGCAGTCAACAGTGATATACTGAGTACATAATATATGAAAAGCACTATGAGTTATATATAATTCATTAATCTATTAATAAATATTTTACCTCTTATGTGCCTCTTATGTGATAAGTATTGTACTTATGTTCAAAGATATGATCTAGATAGAAAACTGTCGCCTTACAGCCGATTCTTAGACCACCCCCCCTGCATTAGCCTCTGACCCATTAGTCGAGAGAGTGCCTCGGAAAACTGAGGCCGGATGGAATGATATCTGTAAAGCTCTCTCGGGGGGCGTCTCAGCCTGACTGGGACCTGATGGAATGATATCAGCTGTCTCCCCTGGGAGGACATGTAATTATGTCTTGGGGCAATGTGGTGGAGTACGAAGGCATAGCATTTGCTGG
>NW_017733246.1:11958-27826 GCF_001890085.2 Hipposideros armiger
CATGCGTTGACCCGATTCGGTGGCTCAGTCTATCTCTGAAGGCTGAGTCCCTTGGTCTCGCTCTTAAATCTTACTTTTGTCTCTTGTACTTATTCAATCTATGCCGCCCCTCTCGTGTCCCATTTGCCCTTGCCACGCTGGACGTGACAGAAAACTATTAAAACCAATGTATTACAGAGTTCTAAGAGGTACTTTATAGATCTTACCAGAGTAAGAGGTATCATTTTCTCTGAGTAGACATACATTTTGATGAAGATAAATCAATATACAGAATATCATCAAATATTTATTTCATTAGAATCTGAAATTTCATTTAAGGTATAAACAGAGTAAATTTGTTCTAAATTAAAATTTTGACAGGTGTATTAGAAGTAGATTTGATAAACTATAGCAAACGTTTTTGAAAATCAATTATAAAATATGCTTTATTTTTATTTATTTCTGGATTATTATCTTTGACTTCAGATGTGCTGGAAGTGATCTTAGAGATTTTATGGTGTCCTCTCTCATTTTATGAATGAGAAAAAGTATTACAGCCTACACTTTTGTATGTGAAAAATATTTTCTTACTATATGACATCACAAAATTTAATTTTCTGGAATAGTAAGGACATTATTTTGAAGGTAACTTAGACACATTAGCTGGAAGGAAGGAGATAGTAATTAATTTCATGTAACATTTCACACTGAGACAGAGTTTAACACGGAGGAACCTAAAAGTTCACCAATGTTCTGGGGTGGCGGACTGTCTAGGTAAGCAAGGAAGCATTTTGATTTCTAGGTAAAAACCAACAGCCTAACACTTTCAGTCTGTTCCAGCATAGCAAAATAAAACTTTCTGTAGTGATAAGCAATTTTAAGTGTCCATGATGTAAAACAGTCACAAAAACAAATAGGATTTCAAATTTCAGATGTTCTCCTTATAGCATGATTGCAAAATAATCCCATTTATTTTACATAGGACTAGCCTCCCCCTACTGTTTACAGTATACAATAAACACTGAAGATAGCTTTGGTGTGAGCTTTGGCTCATGTGACAGAAGGAAACTGGCCACATGTCTGCTTGGAAATTTGCCAGAAGAGAGAACCCTAGTAGAAATTCCAGGCGACAGAGCAGCAGCAGTTCACCCCAGTCTGGTTCCAGCTTTAGTGATGCTTCAGTGACCTTCCTGTCAAAAGTGCCTGCATCAGTTAGTTAACACATACTAGAGTCAAACCTTAGCACTTGCTATTTCTAACAACATTTAGTATTTCACCTTAAATTTATATATGCTGTGTCTTCCTGTGTTAACTATTAATTATTTTGTTATAATTTTAACAATAATTCAATCAGATCCATGTCTTATGATAATAGTAAAACAGCAAATGTCAATATTTAATATTGCATCTCCATTTTAAAACTTTTTACTTAATCAATTTTTTTAATGTGTGGCGTATTTTCCCACATTATTTGAACATTTCTCAATCATCTTTGTATGTTGGAAGCAATAAAGCTTGGGGCTCCATTAAGATAAATATTTAGGTTTTATAGCTTTGGAATATTGGCTACTTTGAAAATGCAGAAAGTTAGACAGGCTTCCTCCCGTTCATAGATGAGTGATAGAGCACTTGGAAAAAATGGAGGAGTAAAACATAAAGTAAATCTTGTAATGAAGATCAATGTCAAGGGGTGGGGGAGCTATTTTATTCTATCATTTTAAATTATCCATTTATGTTTATCAACTTTGCTGCTGAATATAATTTTATATATTGTATGAACATATAGAAGCTTATTTTTAAAATTCCATCTAATTTACATCCCCACCAACAGAGTATGAGGATTCTTTTTTCTCCACATCCTCTCCTACACTTGTTATTAATTGTCTTGTTGATGACAGCCATTCTAACAGGTGTGAGATGATATCTCATTGTGGTTTTTATTTACATTTCCCTAATAGCTAGTGAAGTTGAGCATTTTTTCATATATCTGTTGGCTGTTTGTATGTCTTCTTGGGAGAAGTGTCTGTTCAGGTCCTCTGTCCATTTTTCTTTTTTTAATTTATTTTTAAATTATTTTTTCAGTGGCATTTGACATTCAATATAATTATTATTGTTTTTAAAATTTTTATTGGGGAATTGGGGGAGGGGAACAGCGTTGGGGAATCGGGGAAGGGAAACTGACAAGTTGCTGTCCTTTTGTTCTTCAGTCTAGTTGTGAAGGACATCACTTCACTGGCCCATGTAGGTATTATCATTGCACTCTTCCCAGGTGAGGCAGATCGGTCGGCCACTCACAGTGGCTCTTGGCAGCTCACACTGGCTGCCAGCCACTCACGGTAGCTCACGGCAGCCCACGGCAGCCCCACTGCAGCCTATACCGTCATCGGTGACTCATGGCAGCCCAGCTCCAGGTCGAGCTGTTGTTCACCATCTTAGCTGTAGAGGGCGCAGTGTCACTGGCCCTCATGTGGGATCTGAACCCGGGCTGTGCTGCTCAGAGCTGGCGTCCCAAGCCAGCTCTTAACCAACACACCACTCGGCCGGCCCTCAATATTATTTTATATTACTTTCAGATGTACAGCATAGTGAATAGACATTTATATAACTTATGTGGTGATCCCCCCAATTAGTCTAGTTTGTTTTTTGTTGTTGAGTTGTATGAGTTCTTTATATATTTTAGATATTAGCTGCTTATCAGAGGTATTGATCGCAAATATCTTCTCCCATTCAGTTGGTTGCCTCTTGATTTTGTTGATGGTTTCTTTTGCTATGCAGAAACTTTTTACTTTTATTTATTCAATTCATTTATTTTTGCTTTTAATTCTCATGCCTTTGAGGTCTAATTCATAAAATCCTCTCTAAGACCAAGTTCCATAAGCTTAGTACCTGTTTTCTTCTATGCATTTTATTTTTTCAGATCTTATATTTAGGTCTTTGATGCATTTTGAGTTAATTTTTGTGTGTGGTGACAGATAGCCATTATAGAAAACAGTATAGAGGTTCCTCAAAAAATTAAGACTAGAATCACCATATGACCCAGAAATCCCTCTTTTGGGTGTCTACCCCCAAAATTTGAAAGCATTTATTTGTAAAGATATATGCACCCTTATGTTCATTAAAGTACTATTCACAGTGGCCAAGACATGGAAACAACCAAAGTGTCCTTTGATAGATGATTGGGTAAAGAAGAAGTGGTACATATACACAATGGAATATTACTCAGTCATAAGAAAAAAATGAAACAGTGCCATTTGCGACAACATGGATGGATTTTCAGATTATCATGCTATGCAAAATAAGTCAGACAGAAAAAGTCAAGAACCATATGACTTCACTCATATGTGGGATATAAAACTGAAAGCACCAAACGAACAAGACAAACAAAAACTCATAGATACAGACAACAGATTAGTGGTTACCAGAGGGTAAGGGGGGAGGAGGGGGTTGGTAGATGAGGGTAAAGGGAATCAAATATATGGTGATGGAAAGAGATTTGACTTTGGGTGGTGAACACACAATGAAATATACAAATGATGCATTATAGAATTGTACACTTGAAACCTATATAATTTTACTAACCAATGTCACTCCAACAAATTTAATTAAAAAGATATAGAGACATGTTTTCATTGAGGAAAATGAAGATAATTTTGTTTTGGGTATTTCAGAATTTTACCTCGTGAATTAATTAAGCTGGTTAAAGTTAAAAATATTATAATTTTTTTATACATTAAAGTTTAATATCAGTGGTGTACTTATGTAAAGCTAAAATGTTATGTTCCTGCAAAAAAATTTCCTGTATTATTGGTATATTTTTTATCCATATTTTATTTTGCTTTTTTAAATTAATTAATTAATTATTTTGACATTCAATATTATTTTATATTAGTTTCAGGTATACAGCATGGTGCTTAGACATTTATATAATTTATGCAGTGATCCCCCTGATAAGTCTAGTACCCACCTGGCACTATATATAGTTGTTGCAACATTATGAACTATATTCCCTATGCTGTATTTTACATCCCCTTGACTATTTTGTAACTATCAATTTATATTTCTTAATCGCTTCACCTTTTTCACCCAGCTCCCCAACCCCCTCCCCTCTGGCAACCATCACTTTGTTCTCTGCATCTATGAGTCGGTGTCTGTTTTGCTTGTTCATTTATTTTGTTCTTTAGATTCCACATATAAGTGAGATCATGTGGTATTTGTCTTTCTCAGTCTGACTTATTTCACTTAGCATAATACCCTCTAGGTCCATCCATGTTGTCACAAATGGTAAGATTTCATCCTTTTTTATGGCTGAGTAATATTCCATTTTATATATGTATCACATCTTCTTTCTTTATTGGTATGCTTTTAATAAGAGATTATAAAGGGAAACAAATATTTTGTTTTATTGGTTTCTTATGCTCTTTATCATCAGGTCTTTGATTGCTTAAGTACAGAGTCCTCTTAATATTGAAAAAGCTAAAATTTTGTTTTAATAAGTATTTAACATTTTGTATTTGCTTGTGAGGTCTTTGATTGTCACAATGGAAATGAATAACTTAAATACTGTCCCACAATGACGTATAGTTCTATTTGAACAAATACTTTGAAACTTCTGATATGTTTGACAAATTTCTCAGGATTCAAAATTTAGGGAGCATCATTTTCTTGACCTTTGAGATTTTTAAGAGCTTTGGAGTTTTTCAGAAGGATCCCTGAAACACCTGAACGACTTTTCTGTCTTTATAAAAGGAGAAGTTAAAATAATTAGGCCTATTTGGTATGTTAAATTATATAGGAAGTATTGTCAAATAAATGATGCTTAACCTTTGATTGTATGTTCGATAGATATGTTATTAACATAAATGTTAGAAAATTTACAGATTTTCTGTGTCTCAAAAAATTATGATTCTTATCATGTGACACTCCCCTCCACAGCTAAGATGCTGAACAACAGCTCAACCTGGAGCTGGGCAGCCGTGAGTCGCAGGCGACGGCATAGGCTGCAGCCCCTGCTGCAGTGGGTTGCCATGGACTACCGTGTGTGGCCATCAGCCAGCGTGAGCGGCCAGCAGCCACCGTTAGTGGCCGTCCAGATGCCAGCGACTGATCTGCTTCACCCGGGAAGAGCGCAATGATGGTGCCAACTTGGGCCAGTGAAGCAACGTCCTCCACAACTAGACTGAAGAACAAAAAGACAGAAACGTGTCTGTTCCCTTCCCCTCATTCTCCAGCGCTGTTCCCATCCCCCAATTCCCCAATAAAAATATTTAAAAAGAAAAAAAGTGGCCCTTTTAAAATGCAAACTGCTGTATAAGTTTCTTGTCAAAATTGTTTTATAAAAGAGCTACAGGTTTTATAAAACTACTAAAAGGCTGTATATGGAAAATAGAATACATGTTTTTTTTAAAGGAAGATATGAGGCATAGTGATACACTTTTGTTAAGAAAAAAGGAAACTGCTTTTTTAGATAAAAGATATAAAGTACATAGGTTTTTTTGATAAAGAAAATAAAGAAATTTTGTCCTAGACTAAACCAATTGTTTCAAAATAAGGAGAGAAATGATAGGACAAAAACTGAAAGATTGGGGTGACCGGTTAGCTCATTTGGTTGGAGCATGGTGCTGATAGCACCAAGGTTGCCAGTTTGATCCCCGCATGGGCCACTGTGAGCTGCGCCCTCCCTAAAACAGTCAACTATGCCATTGTAGCATGAAAGCAATGTGTAACCAATGACCATGGCTGTTCCCCAATAAAAAAATAAAAAAGAAATACTGAAAGATTATATGTAAATAACAGAAGGTCTGTGCATATTGCAGATGATATATGTATGTTATAAATTGTTCATAGAAGGAGGATTTTGAAAGAATTTTATGTATAGTCAAACTTACTAAGATCAGAACGAAAAATAGTCAATTGTATTATTTATGTGAATATATATGTAAACTCTCACCAGATCTTTAACCATGCCGTTTTTAAGCCTTTTGTCACTTGTAGACAATTATTGTCTTACTCTGATGCTTTTACAAAAATGTTTCTACCAAGTTGTTCCATCTTCAGTGAAGCTCATAAATAAAACTCTGACACTCTGAAAGATAAAACTTCAGGTTCAACAAATCCATATGTGACTAAATTACAAGGCGGATATTTAATGCCTGGTGATATCAGCCCCAATAAAGGTACCAGATTTAGAAGAATACCTTTTTCCTTGGACAGGTATTACAGTGACCACCATAGCAATATTAGGCCATAGAACTGCTCTGGATCATATCCTAGCTAAGGTAGATGGGTATTTTCTGTTGTTAATGCCTCCTGTTGTACTTGGATAAAGCACCTCTGGTAAACTAGAGTTGGATCAAGATAAAATCCAGGCACAAGCCAAATGATTAAATAGAGTGCCCACTGACATCTCATGGTTCTTTCATATCTTCAGCTGACTACCTCAGGTATTGACTCTTGGTTCAGATCTATTCTTCAATTTGGATTTAGCATTTTATCATAGAAACTGTTGCTGTTATAAATCTTTGCTTTGCAGAGCTCCATATTATAAGGCACCACTCTGATAATGGTTCCTCAATGTTTTGAAATGATCACTATAGCCTATGAGACTTGATATGAAAACGTCAAGAGACTACAGAAGATGTTTGCCTGCCCTTAGAGAAACATGATGGTAAAGCCTTCCTCTGTGCTGGTGCTCTTGTTGCTCAAACGTAACCTAAGGCTCCTAAGAAAAGAACAAACTATTGGGTTGTCAGAAAAGTCATGACGTATTTTTTCTGTTTTTCGTTGCAAAAATGCGTCATGACTTTCCCGATAGCCCAATAGTTTCCCTTGTAGTGGGACGTGGGACGTGACATACCGGGGATGAGCCTTCCTGTGATGAGGGGCCAACAATGGCATGACACACCCAAAATGAGCCACCTGACAATGGAAGACCAAGGATGCTTTTAGTAACTGCTCAGTGCTGCTTTTTGAAGATTGATCAGCAGTGCTTTCAAGGATGTATCTTTATAATAATATAAATGGAGCCACTTTAAAGTGAAGCTGGAGCTGCCATGCCAGAGGAACTGCCTCAAACTTTAGAAAGTTACAAAGGGCATAATAACCCTTTAAACTTGGCCTAAGCAACCTTATTTCCCAAAGAACTGTTTGTAAAGATGACAAGAAAACAGATAACTACTAGACTGATATCTACTAGGACACTGTATGACACCTCTTTCCCTAAAGGAGACAAAAAGTACCTTTTCTTCCTCACCCGCACCTCACCATCAGAGCCCAATTTCAGGAGGAAGTAACTAGAGCGGTCATTGTCCATATTTCCCTAATTAGAGGAATGTAACTCCGACCACATAGCAAATTAATTAACACTTCCATCTCTCAAGACTCAGGGATTTACAAAGAAAAGGGGGGATTTGTAGCCCATCCCTGAACCATCCCTTACTTGTGTAGCCAACCAAGCCCCTTGTAATTGTAACGCCCTTGGTATTTTGGCAGCTAGAATTAAAAAATTGAATTCTCAAGTAGGCCTTTGTCCACATGCTAACAGCTCTTCTTGCTCGGCTCCTTTTGTTCTCACAGGATAATTTCGAGTTGCAGATGTGCTGTTTCTTTGTCAAGCAGGAGGGGATAGCTTCAGGGCCACAGGGAGAATTTATGAGTCTGTTTTGCAGAAGGAGGGAATGTCTCCAAGGTAGCTGCAACCAGTTTCAGGTGCTCAGGAGTTTGATGTGAAAAAGTGTTACCTGTGACTAAAGAACCACGGACTTCTCTCTCAGTTCCCTGGAACTCCCTCCCCTTCCTCTCCTTTAGAACTCTGCTGCTTGGTCCAGAACTTCAGAACTTTGGAGATCGTCTTTGGAAGAGTCGACGAAAAAACATGCAGCTTAAGAGAAAGCTTATAAGAGTTTATTTGAGCCAAAATGATCACAATTGCCGGGAAACAAAGTCTCAACTAATGTAGAAAATGCTCCGAAAAATGGCGGTTTTGCAACTTATTTTATACATTAGAATCAAAGGAGGAGTCCTAAGGAGGGTTCCATGAAATCCGTGGTTGGTAGATTAGGTGGTTGGGAGAAAGAAAAGTGGGGAAATCTCTGGGATTGGATAAAAAAAATTGGACAGACAGATACATTTTTTACATTGGTGGGTACAGGATAACTAATAGCATTTTACAACACATAGAGATGGTAATCAGGGGACAAAAACAACATTGAGGGATTCTGTAGTTTCCTGCTCTGGTGTGGCAGGTTGTGCCTTTGGAGGGGGGGGGGTTGGAAAAAGAGATGACTGTGACATTCCAAGGTTATGTTATCTTAGATGCAAAAAAGACGATAGACAGGCTCACTTAAGGTAAAGCTTGACCTTTGTCAAGGAAGCTACAGACTTAGGACGTGACTACCTGCCATGACCCGCTTTTATTTAAGAATTTTTATGTTCAGACCACCCCGTATGGTTACTTTTGGTCTCTGAGTTTGTAGGGCCTGCCATGCTGGCCTCCCCTGAGCTCATCAGGTTTGGTATGTGGCCCCCTTTTCGTCCACAGACATTAGTCTGCTGTCTTCCCAGGCTGCTGGCTTCCTGAATAAAGCTACCTTTCCTCCCCACCTAACTTAGCTCTTGAATATTGGCTTTCAAGCGGCGAGCAGCCCAACTTCGTGTGTTTTTTTCAGTAACAGGGACAATTGGGGATTTATAGCTAATGTGGATAGCAAATTACTAAGAGGAACTTTATTAGATATCAAGGGTGGGGAAATTCTCACTAAACTGACTTAGTAAGATTCTTGCTAAAACTGGGTTCAACAAGCCAAGAAAAGGGTCCAAGGATCAGGCCTAGTTGAAAAGAAGTTTCAGAAGATCCTGACTACAGTTTGGCCAAGAAGGAAATACTTGTCAACATCCATATTAAATGTCATAAAAGTGCATCTTGGAGCCAATAGAGAGTTGTATTCAGCAATCGGGAGCACTGAAATATACAAAGCAACAATTAACAGAACTAAAGGGAGAAACTGACAAAAACACAATTATAGCAGGGGACCTAAATACATCATTGATATTGTGGAAGGAAAAGGGGCCACAGGTTAAACTTGACAAGTTTAGGAGACTAAAACTAAGGTGGCGTGAGCACAAACACAAAAAATTTTTAACTAAGGTGGGCCATGGTGGGGAGTCACATCTTCAGCTTCCTCATTAAAGTAATCTGTGCCTTTTCAGTGGGCCTGTTGTCTTTCTGTACCTAAGATAACACCTTTAATCCTTTTTCCGACCAGAGCTGAAAAGTGCAAAGTTCCTCATTATTATGCTTGTCTCCTGATTACCATCTTATGTGCTATAAAAAGCTGTTAGCTATCCTGCACCCACCTGTGTGGGAGGAGTACCTGTCTCTCCAATTTACTTCTATCCAATCCCAGAGATTTCCCCACTTTGCTGTCTCCCAACTCCTTAATCTATCACCAATGGATGTCATGTAATCTTCCTCCTTTGATTATGTGTATAAAATAAACTGTAAAACTGCCATTCTTCGGAGCATTTTCTCAATCTGTTGAGATTTTGCTTCCCGGCAATTGTCAACAGATTAGCTCAAATAAACTCTTATAAGTATTCTCTTAGGCTGGATGATTTTTTGTCAACAATAGCTATGGACAGATCATCCAAACAAAGAATAAATAAATATCAGCCCTAAATGACACATTAGATGAAATGGACATAATTGACATTGATAGGGCACTTTGTCCTAGAACATCAGACTATACATTCTTTTCTAGTGTACATGGAACATTCTCAAGGATAGAGCATAAATTGGGACATAAAACCAGCCTCAGGAAATTTAAGAAGATTGAAATCATACCAAGCATATTCTCTGATCACAAGGCTTTGAAATTGGATACCAACTGCAAAAGAAAAAGCAGGAAAAACCACAAATATGTGGAGATTAAACAACTTGCTTTTAAAAAGAGCTGTATCCAGGATCAAAATCACCACAGTGGTTAAAGGCTACCATCAGTTCCTTACTGATGAAGTATAGAGATGAGGAAGGAAAACCTTGAAAATGTAGAGTAACAGGATAAGGCAGGAGGTTATCATATGCGTGAACTTTAGTTACAAAACTATGGTATTTAAAACAGTTTGAACCTGCAACAAGAGCGCTCAAATGGTAGCGTTCAAGAACAGGCACCTATAAACTTGTAAAATGGATGATTACCCAATTTTTTACACCAAACTAAACTCTCTGAAGGATCAAATATATAATCTTTTAAAAAAATGTAGGTAAAGAAAAATAATACAAAATTAGAAAAATAAACTCCCTTCCCCCACCCAGAGACACTGGGTTTTGTGGAGGTACCACCAGCACAGGGAAATCCCAATAAAACAAGTGAATAGTGTTCTCTGTCCCCACTAGCCCTAGAATCCCTTCCCTCACCTAAAGATACTGGGTGGCACCAGGACAGGGGAATCCAACACAGCAAACACCCACCTGGGAAGATCTCTGCCCACATGGGCTCAAGAACCTTTTTTCCTACCAAGAGACACCAGGGAGGCTTACTGGAAGAGTAAGGAGAATCTTTCCACAGCAGCTTGCCATAGAAGTGCTCTTTCTATCCCAAACTTGAGACTTCCCCCCCGACACACACAGAGACATCTAACCAGGCAGTAAAAGCCTGGGCTTCTGGCTGGCATCTGAAATGTGTATGAGTGTGATTCTTATAGGACTGCCTACAGATTGGAGGTTCCCACACCCCCTCCTTGGGTTGGATTAATTTGCTGGAATGACTCACAGAACTCAGAGAAACATGTTACTTTACTAGATCACTGGTTCATTGTAAAAGACTATAACTTATGAAGAACCAGATGGAAGACATATATAGGGCAAGGTGTGCCGGAAGGGGCGAGGAGCTCCCATGCCCTCTCCAGGCTCGCCACTCTCCTTAAATGTTCACCATTCAGGAAGCTCTCTGAACCCCATCATTTTTTATTTTTATGGAGGGCTCATTACATAGGCATGATTGATTAAATCATTGGCCATTAGCTATTGATTCAACCTCTAGCCTCTCTCCCCTCCCTGGAGGTCAGGTTGAGACTGCAAGTTTTAACCCTCTAATCACATGACTGGTTCTGCTGGCAGCCAGCCCCCATCCTTAGGTACTTTCCAAAAGCCGCCTCATTAACATAACAAAACACATCTTTCAGGAGCTGTGAGCCAGGAACTGTGGATAAAAAACAAATATACTCCTATGTGAGAAATATATTTTAGTTAGCAGAATAACCAAATATATATTTCTTACAAATCACAGTATCACACCTTAGCATGCATGCAATTACTGTCCCACAAGACTGAGACTCCCTTCATAAACCTACAGTGAAAAGGCAACCCAGCCTGGAGAAACTCATTTCATCCTCTCAGGGTATAAACAGGGATTAGTAGGAACACTGATGGCAGCACATACACCAAGCAGACAAAAATAGCACCCTGAAGGCTTTTGCTGTTATTCAAAATTTACTCTATGATGCTTGCCAGGACCAGCATGTTAAACCTAAACAGAGCGATTTCCTGCTAAAATAAAAGACTTAAATAAAACACAGAGCCTCCTAATATGATATCTAAAATATCCAGAATACAATTGAAAATCACCTGTCATACTAAAAAACTAAGAAAATTATAACTTGAATGAGAAAGACAATCAAGTGATAAGAACGACTGGATAAAACAGATACTGGAATTATCTGACAAAAAAATTTAAAACAGCAATCATAAAATTCTTCAGTGAACATTTATTAATCCTCTTGAAATAAATGAAAAATAGAAATCTCAGCAAAGACATAGAAGTTATTAAAAAATAACCAAATGTAAATTATATAAGGGAAAATACAATAACATATTTAAAAAACTCACAGGATATGCTCAATGGTACAGTGGAGATAACAGAAGATAGAATAAATGAACTTGAGAACAGATCTACAGGATTTAAACATGTGAACAACAGTGAGAAAATAACTGGAAAAAAACCAGAGAATTCATGAACCTGCTCAAAAATAATTATAGAAATCTCTAACCACTATGCTGTACACCTGAAACTAATATAAAACAATACTGAATGTCAATTGTAACTGAAAAAAATTAAAAATAACAACTGGAGAGCCACCAATCTTCTCAAAACCAAAGAAATACATAAAAGTAAAATTTTACCAAGTTTAAAGTAGAGCAAATGTAAAGTACAGCATAGGCAACACAGTCAATAATACTGTAATGACTATGTACGGTGTCAGTTGCATAATAAACTTATTGGGGTTATCACTTTGTGAAGTATATAAATATCTAATCACTATGTTCTGTACACCTGAAAATAATAATAATAAAAAAGTCCAATGTTCATGTCATCAGAGTCCCAGAAGGAGAAGAGAAAGAGAGTGGGGTGAATGAGTATTTGAAGAAATAACAACTGAAAACTCCCCAAATTTTGCAAAATACACAAAGTATAACTTCACAAACAATTGCAGAATATAATACAGATATTTTCCATATATTCCCACTCAGTTACCCTAGTAGAAACATAATGAAAACAACAGGCCAATATTGCGACCAGAAAATTGACATTGATACAATCCACTAATCTTATTCAGATTTCCCTGGTTTTACATGGATTTATTGGTGTGACTATGTGTACTTAGTTCTATGCAATTTTATTTTTTAATATATTTTCTTTCTTTATTTATTTTAAGATTTTTTTTATTGGGGATTTGGGGGAAGGGGAACAGACAAGTTGCTGTCGTTTCGTTCTTCAGTCTAGTTGTGGAGGACGTTGCTTCACTGGCCCAAGTTGGCACCATCATTGCGTTCTTCCTGGGCGAGGCAGATCAGTCGCCGGCTTCTGGACGGCCACTCACAGCGGCTGCTGGCTGCTGGCTGCACACAGTAGCCCATGGCAACCCATTGACACAGGGGCTGCAGCCTACACCATCACCGGGGACTCACGGCAGCCCAGCTCCAGGTTGAGCTGTTGTTCAGCATCTTAGCTGTGGAGGGCAGTGTCACTGGCCCTCATATGTGGGATCCAAACCGGGCCCTCTGGCATCACAAGCCAGTTCTTAACCATCGTGCCACTCGGCCGGCCCTATATTTTATTTTTTTTAGCTTAGCCATTCTGCCACCTGTTGGCAGCTCAACCGGACCGGGAATCAAACCAGAGACCCTGTTACTCAGAGCTCACACTCTTGAGGGAGCTCTTAACCAACTGAGCCACTCGGCCGGCCCCCGCAATTTTATAATATGTGTAAATTTGTGCATCAACCAGTACAATGAAGATACAGAACAGCTCCATCGCAAGTATTCTCCACCACTCCACCCTCCCTCTAGATCCTTAATCTCTGGAAATGACTAATCTATCCTCCATTTCTATAATTTTGTAATTTCAAAAATGTTATCTAGATTAAACCATACAGCATGTAACCTTTGGGGATTGGCTTTTTTTTTTCACTCACCATAATTTCCTGGAGATTGTTCCAAGTTAATGCATGTATCAGTAATTTATTCCTTGTTAATGATGAGTAGTATTCGATGGCAGAGATGTTCCACAGTTTATTTAACCATTCATTCACTGAAGGACATGTGTTATTTCCAGTTTGGGGCTATTATAAATAAAACTGCTATGCACATTCATTTACAAGCTTTTGTATGAACATAAATTTTCATTTCTCTGGGATATATGCTCAATAGTGCAATGGCTAGGTGGTGTGGTACTTGCATGCTTAATTTTATAAGAAACTGCCAAATGGTTTTCCCGATTGGCTGTACCATTTTACATCTATTATCAATGTATGAGTTATCAAGTTTTCTATTGTACAGCCTTGTCAGCATTTGGTATTGTCACTTTTTATTTTAGCCATTATGATGAATGTGTAGTGATAGTCCATCTTTATTTTAATTTGTATTTCCCTAATGGCTGATGATAATGAAAAGCTTTTCATAAGCATATTTGCCATCTGTATGTCCTCTTTGAACTGTCTCTTAATGTTTTTTGCTCATTTTCTAACTACTGTTTTCTTTTGTTTACTGTTGAATTTTGAGAATTGGTTCTATATTTTATACACACTGTGGATAATTAGTCCTTTAACACATATGTGGCTTGTAGCCTAATCTGCAGTTTGTCTTTTGACCCTCTTAACAGTGCCTTTTAGATAGCAAAAGCTTTTGATTTTGATGGTCTAATTTATCAATTTTTCCTTTTCCATATTTTGCTTTTGGTGTCAAATCAAAGAACTCTTAACCTACTCTTACATACTGAATATTTTTACTTATGTTTGTTTCCTTGTTTTTTCTAAAGGTTTTATAGTTTCATGTTTAGGTTAAGCTTCACAATTTTTTTTAAAGACTTTCATTGGGGAATTGGGGGAAGGGGAACAGACAAGTTGCTGTTGTTTTGTTCTTCAGTCTAGTTGTGGAGGACATTGCTTCACTGGCCCAAGTNGGGAACAGACAAGTTGCTGTTGTTTTGTTCTTCATCTTAGCTGTGGAGGGCAGTGTCACTGGTCCTCATATGTGGGATCCGAACCGGGGCCCTCTGGCGTCCCAAGCCAGTTCTTAACCATCGCGCCTCTCGGCCGGCCCAAGCTTCACAATTTTTTGAAAAGGCTATCCTTTCTCCACTGAGTTGTTGTTGCACTTTCTTCAAAAGTTAAAACCCCAGCTGGCTATTTTTGTACATATTGACAAAATGATCCTAAAATTCATATAGAAATATAAGGGTCCTAGAAGAGCAAAAACAATCTTTAAAAAGAAGAAAACCAGGGGCCAGCCGAGTGGTGCGTTGGATAAGAGCTGGATTGGGACGCCAGATATGAGCAGCAAGGCCGCGGTTCGGATCCCACAGCTCGACCTGGAGCTGGGCTCCCATGAGTCGCTGGCAACAGTGTAGGCTGCAGCGGGGCCACAGTAGGGTACCATAAGCTACCTTGAGTGGGCAGCAGCCAGTGTGAGCGGCCCGTGGTGTGAACTGCCATGAGCCACCATGAGTGGCCATCCAAAGGTTGGCAACTGATCTGCCTCAGCCAGGAAGAGTGCAATGATCACAATACCAGCATGGGCCAGTGAAGCGACGTCCTCCACAACTAGACTGAAGAATAAAAGGACAGAAGCTTGTCTGTTCCACTTCCTTGATTATCCAATGCTGTTCCCTCCCCCAATTCCCCAATAAAATCTTTAAAAAAAAAAAGAAGAATAAAACCAGAGGACTCACATTCCCTGATTACAAAACTTACTAGAGAGCTGTAGTAATCAAGACAGTATGGTACTGGCATAAGCATAGATATCAATGTATCAATGGAAATGAATGAGGGTCCAGAGATAAACCCTTACTTTTATTTTATTTATTTATTTATTTATTTATTTATTTATTTATTTATTTATGTTTATAGCTGAGCCATCCTGCCACCTGTTGGCAGCTCAGCGGCAGCTCAGCTCGGGCCGGACTCAAACCACTGTTGCTCAGAGCTCAAACCCTTGAGCAAGCTGTTAACCAACTGAGCCACTCGGACGGCCCCAAACCCTTACTTTTATAGTCAATCGATACTTGACAAGGATGCACAGAAAACTTAATAGGGAAATAATAGTCTTTGTAAATAATGTTGCTTAGATAAATATATATCCAGATGCAAAATAATGTAGTTGGATAATTTCCCTACACTAACCACACACACAAACACAAACCCAATATCAGAGCTAAAACAATAAAATTCTTAGAAGAAAACAGGTACAAACCTTTGTGATCTTGAATTAGGCAATGCTTTCTTATATATTGGGTCTTCGGAAGTCATGACGTATTTTGTCTATGTTTTTTCAAAGGTCATTTATTTATATAAAGAACAAAGTTCAATCAATGATATATTACCTATTTTGTTCGATAAC
>NW_017733246.1:29046-31011 GCF_001890085.2 Hipposideros armiger
CAACTTGTCTGTTCCCCTTCCCCTGATTCCCCAGCGCAGTTCCCCTCCCCCAATTCCCCAATAAAATCTTTTAAAAAAAAGAATGGAAAAAGGACCGGCCGAGTGGCGCGATGGTTAAGAGCTGGCTTGGGACACCAGAGGGCCCTGGTTCGGACCCCACATGAGGGCCAGTGACACTGCCCTCCACGGCTAAGATGCTGAACAACAGCTCAACCTGGAGCTGGGCTGTCGTGAGTCGCCGGCAACAACGTAGGCTGCAGCCCCTGTGGCAGTGGGTTGCCATGGGCTACCGTGTGTGGCTGGCAGCCAGCGTGAGTGGCTGGCAGCCGGTGTGAGCTGCCAAGAGCCGCTGTGAGCGGCCGTCCAGAGGCTGGCGACCCATCTGCCTCATCTGGGAAGAGCACAATGATAATACCAACATGGGCCAGTGAAGCACATCCTCCACAACTAGACTGAAGAACAAAACAACAGCAACTTGTCTGTTCCCCTCCCCCCAATTCCCCAGCACTGTTCCCATCCTCCCAATTCCCCAATAAAATTCTTTAAAAAAAAAAAGAATGGAAAAAGGATCTGAATAGACATTTTTCCAAAAGAAATATATAAATAGTCACTAGGTACATGAAAAGATGTTCAGCATCATTAAACATCAAAGAAATGAAAATTAAAACCATAATGAGTTAAAATTTCACATCTACTGAGATGACTAAATTAAAAAGTACAGACAATAACAAATATTGGTGAAAGTATGAAGAAATTACAACTTTTATACATTGCTGATATGATTACATAATGGTGTAGTTATTTGGAAAACAGTATAGCATTTCTTCAAAATGTTCATGATAGACTTACCATATGACCCAGCAATTACACTTCTAGGTATATACCCAAGGAAAATGAAAATGTGTCCATACCAAAACTTGTTCTTGAATGTTCATAGTATTATTCATAATAGCCCAAAAGTATGAATAACCAATATGTCTACCAACTGATGAATGAATAAACAAAATATGCTATGGCCATACAATGTAATATTATACAAAAATAAAAAAGATATGGATGAACCTTGAAAACATTATGCTAGCTGAAAGGAGCCAGCCACAAAAGACCACAATATTATAATATTACCTTGATAGGAAATGTCCAGAAAAGGCAAATTCAGAGAGACAGGAGCTATTAATGGTTGGCTAGAGCTGGGTGGTATTAGTAGAAATAGAGAATAACGGCTATTGGGTAGTTTGTTGTTGTTGTTGTTTTTAAGGTGAATAAAATATTCTAAAATTGATTGTGATGATGGTGGCACAATTCTGTGGCTACACTAGAAACCATTAAATTTATACTTCTTTTTTTTTCTTTTTTTTAGCTGAGCCATCCTGCCACCTGTTGGCAACTCAGCGGCAGCTCAGCTCAGGACAGCAATCGAACTGGCGACCCTGTTGCTCAGAGCTCACACTCTTGAGCGAGCTCTTAACCAACTTAGCCACTCAGCCGGCCCTGAATTTATACTTTAAATGGTTGGATTACATGTTTTGTGAATTGTATCTCAAAAAAAAGCTATTATAATAAGGTTATAAAGGAGTTAAATCTACTTCCAAGCAGTCTACTTACAAATCCCATGCATTATTTGAAATTAAACAATACCCTTAATATTAAAAGCAATAGTCTGGGAAATTCTGCTTTGCAGGCTTTGAATATGGAAGGAGTTATTTGGCAGGAAATGGAGCACAGCCTTTAAGAGCTCAAAGTGATCCACGACCAACAGTCAAGAAGAAGAAAGAGGGCCGGCTGAGTGGCTCAGCTAGGTAAGAGCTCGCTCAAGAGTGTGAGCTCTGAGCAACAGCAGTTCAAGTCCCGGCCCGAGCTGAGCAGCTGCTGAGCTGCCAACAGGTGGCAGGATGGCTCAGCTAAAAAAAACAAAAAAAGAAGAAGAAGAAGAAGAAGAAGAAGAAGAAGAAGAAGAAGAAGAAG
>NW_017733246.1:31207-47050 GCF_001890085.2 Hipposideros armiger
AAGAAGAAGAAGAAGAAGAAGAAGAAGAAGAAGAAGAAGAAGAAGAAGAAGAAGAAGAAGAAGAAGAAGAAGAAGAAGAAAGAAACCTTAGTCCTACAACTTCAAAGAACTGAATTCTACCAACAACCTGGATGAGCCTGGAAGTGGATTCCGCCCCAGAGCCTACAGATGAAACCTTGATTTCAGCCTTCAAGACTCTGAGAAGACAATGCATTCATATTGTACCTGGACTTTTGACTTACAAAAAGGTGAGATAATAAATTAATGTTTTAAGCTGTTCAATTTGTGATAATTTGTTATACAGCAATGGTAAATGTGGACCCTGAGAAAGAATGTATCTGCCAAGGACTCCTCATGGTTAACTGGGCACAAATTCATAACTAAAGTTTAGCCGCCATTGGTGACAGAGGTCTATCTCATGTACACTGCATTTCAGAGTAAAGCTACAGACTGAGCAACCAACCTCCTGCACTGTGCTCCTGTTGTCTGAATCAACTCTTACAGAGTTCCTGCTATCATCTTTTGACCAATGGGCTGAGACCTGCCCTGTCCAATCAGAACTGCACTACTATATCCTCATTTGCATCTAAACTGACCAATCAGAGTAGCTCCTTAACAACCAATCAGAACACACAAGCTGACCAATCGGGACAGTGCTATTTGGGCCAATCAGATTCTACACATTTGTATTTCTCATTTGCATAAAAATGGGCCACGCAGGAACAAGAGCAGGAACTTTATAAAAGTCGGCCTCCTCTTTGTCTTAGTGGAGCATGCTTTCGGTTTCCACTAAGAGGCTTCATTTCCCCAGTTTGCAAACTGTTCTCTTGAATAAAGTTTCTCCTCTTTCTGTACCCCTGTTTGGGACTTTTGTTGACATTAGATTGGTGGCAGTGAACTTTTGCTGACAGAAATGAACTTTGTCGTAAAATCAATTGACAGAGTCATGCCCAGCAATGAATAGATTACAATGAAAATTTCAGAGTGTGTGGCTTTTGGAAAAGTTAAATATTATTTCATGTTGATTGTGGGAGTGTGCCTTGAGTTTCTACGCAAATTATATATGAACTGGCTGCTGTTTCTAATATTTTTTTCTGAGACAGCCATATAATTATTATAGTTAGAAAAAATATTTTTATTCATGAGATATTGTTGGTTTTTCTTGAATCAACATTCTAAATTCAGTGATCAGAACATTTTCCATCAGGAAAAGAGTACTGTGATAAAAACCCAATATTCACATTTTTCCCTCATTTTTCAGAAGTGACAGTTCACAGATAGGTGCCAAAAGTAAATTGGGGTGAGGAGAGCAGGAATCTTTTGAATTTATGGTTACTATAGAAACTATAGAAATTATGATCTGACTAGAAAACAAACTTGTATCACCTTGCAAAGAATCATGGGCTTTTGAATAAAAAAAGCAGACCAAAAATTTTGCATATATATATATACTGAATTGAACGTTATATAACGCAAGGAGTTTTGAAGAGAGCGAAACAAGTGGAAGTCTGATGGCGCAAGGTCAGGCAAGTATGGTGGGTATGGCAACACATCCCATCCAAGCTCCAATAATTTTTGATGGATGATCAAACTTGTGTGTGGTCTTGTGTTGTTGTGATGGAACACAACTCCTTTACAATTAATCTCTGGACGTTTCTGGATGATGGATTTGTTGATGTGCATTCTTCCCTTTATGGAAGTAAAACAGCAAAATATGGCAAAAATGCACAGTTCGGTCTTCCATCTTCAACTTGTTGTAAAATCTCCAAAACTCAACCAAATCGCTCAATTTTTTTAGAATGAAGCTAGAACTGTCAACTGTCAAATGACATAGCAATAACATAGATGCGAATGACTCTAGTACTTCCAAAAATGAACTAGTGCCATCTGTTGCAAACATGCGTCATGACTTNTATATATATATATATATATATATATATATATATATATATATATATATTATAGCAGCAGAATGCATTACCTGGCTCCAAGGATAGTACTTGGGGCTTAAGTGGTTGCAAGCTGCAGAGTGTTAATAATAATATATATCAGGGAGTCAGAGAGCCTGAGATTGCACTCTCGTTCTGTCACTAAGTAATTATGTAAACACATTTTTATCCTTGGCTCTCTCTTTGCCTCAGTTCCTTAATCTGTTAATGAGGAAGTCATATTTGTCTTATCTACCTGAAACAATTATCATTAGGTAAAAGCCTGTTGTGTACATTAAGTTCCTTAAATTCCTCTGAGTGTTAAATAAATATGAGGTGCCAGTCCATGTATATGTATTATAGATAGATTTGTACCAAGATGTATGTATTTTTTCTATATATATTGGTAAAATATTTGGGAAATCTCTATAAATGATATAAATTTTAAAATTTTATCTGAATATTTGTCTTATTGTAACCCCAACCTGAATCATATTTGTTTTCTAATCCTGATTGTAATGTAGTCTGTCCTCTTATCCTATTTGGATTGAAATTATGTTGCTTTCTTTCCAAATTAATGTTTTGCAAAGATTATTTATTCTAAAAGGTGGATTTAAGAATTTCTCAATTTTAGGCTTTCCTTTACATCTGTGTACTACCTCACAATGTTCAAGGCTTTTATATACATCCGACCCTTAAGGATCGTGCAAAGCCAGGTTTTATCACCTAATTTTACACATGGGGAAATTGAGGCTTAGAAAGGTGAAGTGATTTACTCAATGTCCCATTATGAGTGAGAAGCAGAGCTGGGATTTGAAACCACATCATTCGATTCCTAGAGCTTGGTTGTAAGAGTGTGATTAGGGCCGGCCAAGTGGCGTGTTGGTTAAGAGCTGGCTTGGGAGCCAGAGGGCCCCGGTTCGGATCCCACGTATGAGGGCCAGTGACAATGCCCTCCACAGCTAAGATGCTGAACAACAGCTCAACGTGGAGCTGGGCTGCTCTGAGTCCCCGGCGACGGCGTAGGCTGCAGCCCCTGTGGCAGTGGGTTGCCATGGGCTACCGTATGTAGCCAGCAGCCAGCGTGAGCAGCCAGCAGCCTCAGGGAGCGGCTGTACAGAAGCCGGCGACTGATCTGCCTTACCCGGGAAGAGCGCAATGATAATACCAACATGGGCCGGTGAAGCGACGTCCTCCACAACTAGACTGAAGAACAAAAGGACAGCAAGTTGTCTGTTCCCCTTCCCCCAATTCCCCAGCGCTGTTCCCATCCCCCAGTTCCCCAATAAAAATCTTTAAAAAAAAAAGAGTGTGATTAAAAGTTAGACTTCTCTAGGTCTAGGTAGTAGTGCTATCTTAACTAAGCAAAAATAATTTCCAAAAATGAATATAGTAATGAGTTGAATTGAAAATATGGACACTTTCAATGAAGTCAATTTCTAACCTTTTTCTCCCTTTAAACTACAATCACTGCTGTCAAGGGAATGTCTTCCTTGTTGTATTCTTCTATTTACTTAAAAATTCATCTTCCTTTATGGAACTTTTTTGAAACTTTCATTTGAAACATACAGTATACTTTGCAAAGGTTTCACATTTGTCTTACAATTTCTTACTGAATTGCTGTATTTTTAGGGTTTTTTATCCATAGTTGACATGGAGAAGGTCAAGAGTTATTTTCAGGCAAACGATGTGCTGTATAGTCAAATGGGAATATTTCTATCAGATAGAAAACATGGGATTGTAAATTAGTATAACATTGGAAAACTGTATGACAGTAATTACTAAAACTAGACTGACCAAGCTCCACTCCGAGGTATATAACCCACAGAAATAAATACATGTTCTCACCACAAAAAGCATATTTGAATGTTCATAGCAAAACAATTAATACTTGCCCCAAACTGAAAACAACATAAATGCCCAAAAACAGAATATAAAAATAATTATAAGCATACAATAGAACTCTGTACAGCAATAATAAATAAACTATTTCTACATGCAAAAGCATGATTGAAGCTTATAAACAAAATACTGAGTAAAATTAAGTCAAACACAAAAGGATACAGACCATAAAGCTTAAAATAAGGAAAACTAATCTATGGTTTTAATATATGCACCCAAAAACTTGTACACAAATGTTCATAGCAGCATTATTCATAATAACCAAAAAGTGGAAATAAACCAGATGTCAATCAACTGATGAATGAATAAACAAAATGTGGTTTACCCAGACAATGGAATATTATTCAGCCATAAAAAGAATAAAGCACTGATACATACTACCGCATATATGAACACGGAAAACATTGTATTAAGTAAAAGAAGCCAGACACAAAAGGTCACATATCGTATAATTCCATTTATATGAAACATGAAGAATAGGCAAATCCAGATACAGAAAGTAAATTAGTGATTTCCAGGAATAAAGAGGAATGTAGGATGGCTGCTGAATGGGTATAAGGTTTATTTTTGGGATGGTGAAAATGTTCTGGAATTAGGTAGTTGTGATGGTTCTACAACATTGTGAATGAACTAAAAACCACTGAATTGTCCACTACAAAATGGTTAAAATAATAAATTTAATGTTACGTGAATTTTATCTCAATAATAATTATAATAAAATAAAGAAAGCCCCTAATTTATGGTTTTAGAATTAAAGATAATATTTACTTTGGGTTCAGGATAGTAGTGACTGGAAGAGGACATGAAGGGGCTTTGAGGTTCTGGTAGTTTTCTGTTTCTTGATCTGAGTAGTGGTTACATGGATGTATTCATTTTGTGCACATTTATGGAGCTATATCCTTATAATCTGTTTGTAATATATGTTATGTTTCATTTAAAATTATAAAAAAATGATAAGTTGTAGAAATATAATGTTACATAGATCCTGTTATAATTCAATATATGGTAGCTTAAAAATTGAAGCAAGGGGGGAAGCCAGTTAGCTCAGGTGGTTAAAGCGCAGTGCTCATAATACTAAGGTTGCCGGTTTGATCCCCATATGGGCCACTGAGATGCTCCCTCCATAACTAGATTGAAACAACTGCTTGAACTGGAGCAGATGGGTACTGGACAGACACACGGTTCCTCAATAAAAATCTTTTAAAAAAATTGAAGCAAGGAATGATTAAAATATACAATACAGCCTCAAAATTGATAACGTATAGGTTGTTATCTGAATGTTCATTTTACTGAATAATCCATTGACGTTGCAAGGAAAATCAAATAAAAAGTGAATTAGCAACTTTAATGGCATGAATAAAATACTTACATTTAGTTTTAAAATACTTTGAAGAGGGCCGGCTGAGTGGCACATTGGTTAGGAGTTGACATGGGACGCCAACTCTAAGCAGCAGAGCCCCAGTTTGGATCCCACATGGGCCAGTTACACTGCATCCTCTACGGCTGAGATGGTGAACAGCGGCTTGAACTGTGAGCTGTTGTGAGCAACTGCCTCGCCCAGGAAGAGCACAATGATAATACCAACATGGGCCAGTGAAGCGACATCCTCCACAACTAGACTGAAGAACCAAGGGACAGCAGCTTGTCTGTTCCCCTCCCCCGATTCCCCAATAAAATCTTTAAAAACAAAACTTTAAAGAATATTTGGAGTAGAAAGAATTAAAAGCACCAACTACTAATGTTGTGGGCCAATTTAGTAGCCCCCCCATGGAAAACTTAAGTTTTCTTTCCTATAGAATGTTAAGTATAGAAATGATAAGTCTCCTCCCTAGTTCCTTAGCCCCTGGATTTAATTACTCTTCTAACCAGTTTGTGTGAATCCTAGACTAAAGATTGCTCCTAGCCTGAATCCTAGAATTCTCCTATCCCCCTGCTTCTTGATTGCTTTGTAAATCACTTTCTTTATCCTAAACAATAGAAGTATTCTATCCCCACTTCAGGTAATTAACTACTTGAAAGCCTGTGACATGCTAATATCCCCCAGGCCAGTAAGCTAAATGCCAAACCCATTCTGGGCCCAGACAATTGACTCCACCTGAGTGACGGGCTGAATGGCCACAGGCTTCATGAGAGCTAACGGATTTATTAATTAAAATCTATTTTTCCTCATTTAGGGGCCTTGGGGATACAGACGACACTCCAACAAGGTTGCCAGTCACAACCAAAGAAGCCAACACAGTCTTCCAGGTGGAGCTCGAGACCCCTTCCTCTCATCTGAGATCAGCTAGGGCGAGAGTTCCGTGAATCCCCCAATAGGCAGGGACAGCTCTACGCCCCTGCCCAGCAGGAAGCAGATACAGAAGAAGAGACCTCCTGTCCCTCAACTTCCCATAGAGACTTTATGGGGATCACGTCTCTCAAGGGGAAAACAAGGCAGGCAGTTAGAGGCAGGCATTGGGTTTCCGCATTCCTGCATGTCCCACAGAGTGCGACCGTCAAGGGGACATCCCCTCTCCACCCAAAACTTCCGCTATTGTAATTACCTACCGCTGCAGGAAAACAAATTGGCACAAAATACCCAACTAGATCAGACCAGTCACTCGCACCTGCGCAGTACCGCTTGTCAATCACAGGTGCCAATCAAATGGTCCCACGCCCTTAGGGGAACAGCCCATTCTAGAGAAAGGGGATAAAAACTCCAAGTCCTGGGAAGTCCGCCCTGCTCTTTTTGACCGCTTCTTCCCTTTTTGAACCCCTTCCTCCCTTTTTTGAGCCTTTTGAGCCTTGCCTTTGTGCATGGCCTGCTCCAAACTCTTTGGAATGTAATTTCTCTTCTAATAATGGGACCTTGAGCCATTCTCTACTGCTCGGGCCAATTTCTACTTCTTTGAATTGTACTATCTCTTCTAATAAACTACTTTTTCAGTACTTTGCTCTGGTATCTCATTCAATTCTTTGTTTGAGACTTCAAGGACCTGGGAATCACGCCGAGAAGAGCCTGCTCTCTGACAACACTAAGATTATCTGTTTTACATGTAAAATAATCAACAGCATCTCATTTGATCACATACTGGCATTTCATAGGCAGGGCCTAAATTTGGAAAACTTTTCTCTTCACTTCTTACTTCTGAAAGCCAGATGGTATTAGACATACAGATGACCAGTGTTGCAATAACATCTACTTGAAGATTTCCTTTTGCTAACTGTAAGTGGAAAATACTGGGCACGTTTCAAAATTGCCATTGTCTGTTTACCCCGATGTTGTTTACCAAAGACATTCAGGGAAAGCCAAAACATTTGGCTACAGAGCAAACAACCTCTTTTTTTGTTGTTTAAATTTTATTTTTTCATTTCCATTTTTGGAAAGTATCTTCAATGATTTTTGCAAATCCAGGTAACATTGTATCTTTGAGGAATTTTTCCCCAAAAGAATCTAAGGTGAAGAACAGCCAGAATCATTTTGCAAACAAGACCTCACACAGTGAGTTTTTACAATATTCAGTATATTTGGTATATAGATTTAGCAGTGAAAGGGCCTATTATCAAAATTAAATATAATACAAGTCTGCTAAATTTTTAAGGTCGCCTCTACAGACTCAATGTTATAGAATCTTCCAAAAATGGACTATATAATATGCTACAAAATATACAAAATTAATTAGCAATGTTGATAAATACAAAATCTGATTTAATATCAGAAATGAATCTTTTTTCCCCAATAAATTTGTCCTTCATTCCTTTCCATAAGCCCTCTCTGTTACCTAGTAAAGTAGTAAGTACATGTAGCCTAGGTTTCTCCATTTTCAAGGTAGCCAAATTTCTAAAGTTATAATTGCAAACACTTATTTTTAACAATGCTCCCAAGTTCTACTGCTTTCTTATTACATAAAGCACAGTGATATTTCCAAGTGGGAAAGTGATTCCTCAAATAAAAAAGAGAGAGAAACAAGTTTTATTTAATCAATGATATTTTTTAAAGGCAAAAATAATAAACATATAATATCTCTTTTTTCCTTTAGTATGTCATGGCATCTGATACAATTCTTATTGATAATTAATAATAATTAGCTCTAAGAAGCACAAGAACATAAGGTGACTTTCAGGGGGAAAATGTTGCATTTCCTTGGAAACAGCAAGTGCTAAGTTTAGCATTAACTAATGCCAACATGAATTGGGAGGAAAAAAAGTATTCACTCTGGCCAGCAGCAAATATTCTAAAATTGGAATTAGCCTGGAATGAACTGCTGCTCTATTCACTGAGTCATTGCCTGTGGAATTTCCATTTCAGCTCTCTGTTTTGGCTGATTTCCCCACAGACATGTGACCAGCTTCCTTCTTCCACAACCAGCATAATGGTCACATACTGCAGTGATGCCCCTCCATTGTATGTGTAAACAGGAAAGGGAAGTAGACCCTGATAAAGATTGATTGATTTTGGCTTTATTCCAAAGTAAGAATGGCTGAAAGTTGAAATGTCTTTGTTTCCGCTACCATTTGTAATTGTTTTGCATCTTGGAGAGTAGTGTTGCTTGTCACTAAAGAGAATTTTATTTTGTTATGCTGGACTTTGTTCCCCTTTCTAAATGGGTTAAGCTACTTATATTTTATTCAGAATCTTAAATTATTGCTTGGTGATTATCCTGACCCTCACCACAATTGGTGAGTTCTCAGGATTCTCCATGCTAATTTCCTGTTCTCAGTCCTAAATATCACATGAAATTTATACACCCTTCTTTTCAACTTGTGTACCTATATGAAATAATTACTTTTTAATTAAGGTCCTCTTTTGTTTCAGAAAATATTGTTTTTGTGTAAAATGAGGACAGAAATTTTACTTAGCTTAATACAATTTATTTAAGCACTATAGTTTCCTCATTTGAAAATAACATATCTGTCTTATATTATTTCCAAAAGATCATTTTCAGATATAACACTTACTACATCCTGGATTCCTACCTAGAATAAATAAAAATAAAACATAATTTAAAATGTATTTCCCAAAGGATTTTGCTATAATTATTTAAGCTACCACTCAAAATTCTGTCTACATTTTAATAGGATAGTTTACCCAAATTGCTGAATCCCTGATTAAATTTTAGATTCTTAGAATTTTTTGAAATAGCTATTGATAATCTGTGCATTGGATTTTCATCACAATATTTAGCGATTCTACTTAAATCTATATTATTCCAAATGTAACCATTTAGAAGTTGATTATATTTTTCATTGCTTGATTTTTGTTTCTCTATCTAGATCATGTGTGTGAGCACAAGAACAAAACTTGGCAAATGTGTGCTCAAAATGTTTGTTTTTCTGTTATACCTCATAGTGCCACACTCACACAGAGATATTACTAAGGCATGTACCACCTTATCAGTGCTCTTAAGAATCACTGTCAGCTTTGTTTAAAATACTGAATTATTTCCTGTAGGCCAAGTGACAGATAATGTGTTTTCCAAGTCCAAAAATGTCAGAGGAAAACTAGAATAAGATGAAGTGCTCTGTTGACAATGCAGGACAGCAAATTCACTATCAAACAAAATGTATCGCAGGGTAGTTATGCTACTTATTTCCTCTTTTGCTTTTTCTTTAGGTTCCCTTCAGAGTCATCACCATTAGTAGTGAGGGTAACAATGAAAAGGAGAAAATATGTTAGGGTATGTAGATAACAGAGGATGTGATTCCTGTGCCTGAGTTCCCACACCATGTTAATTAGTGATTATGAGTAGGGAGCCCCAGGGATCATGTGGAAGTTGGCTTTGAATCCTAGGACTGTCTCTTCCAAACTAATACAGGTAAAACTCAATCTAACAAAGTTAAATTGAGGAGCTATTGAAATTAATGACTAAACAGCATCTCCCAACTGACGGAGAAATGATCTATTATATTACTAAGTACCACATAAAATACACATTGAATATCCATAGTAGGGAAGAGTGCTAGTAAGAAAGGTCAGACAGCTCATTTTGATGCAGAGTATTCGGGGAGGGTACTGGATGAGGTTGAAGAGGCCTGTAAATACTCAAAGGCGAACAAGAGTGCAAACATTAAATGTGAATCTGAGAACATATGAAGGAGCCAACGGAGATGAAGTGGCCTCTGATGTCTAATAGTGTGTATAATGTGTGGAAACCACAGTATGTATAATCTATTTAGGGGTAACTATGACTGGTCATTTCTCAATGAATGCAACATGCTCTAATCATCTTATCGGGTCATTGGAAAAGTCATGACACATTTTTGCAACGAAAAACATAGAAAAACTACGTCATGACTTTTCCGACAACCTAACATATGTTTCTGAGAAAATTTCAATAACTGACCTTTTTTACACTCTAATAAATCTTTAGAAGTCATTTTTGATCTTTGTTTTTCTGATGGATGTCCCATATAGTCAATGAGTCACAAAGTTATATGTTTCCTCAATTTGGAAACATCTCCAATATCTGTCCCTTCCTGACACAACTCCAGTCCTAGCTTTCATCACCGCACCCTGAAATTATTACAATAAACTTCTAAATGATTTTCCTATCTCCCCCAATCCCATCTACATCGTACATGTCTATTATGTTAAACTTCCTATGTATGCATCATTTGACTTTGCTTCTTAAGTATCTTCACTTGCTCTTAACCATGTCCATATCCGCCGTGACTGTTTTTCACAGCTCTCCAGTTTGGTTCCATACTGGCAGTGTAATCCTGACACCCAGCACTTACCAAACATGAGCTCTGTATTTGAGTTAGGTTGTCTTTACCAGTGTCTGTGTGCTCAATTCCATTTCAAACCCTTTCCTTGTGCTTTTCTCTCTGGCTGGAATTCATCTACTCCTTCTCTATATAACTAAATATAGCCACCCATTAAAGCGTAACTACTGTCCCTCCTTTTCCTCCAAGCCATTAATATGGTGTCTGAAATATGTTTGCTGGTATTTAGCTCTGAAATATTTAATATATAAACTCGTATGTCCTCTCTGAAATTAACATGCTGCTCACATTTTACTCCTCTTATCTATATCCCTACTACTATAGCTTGTATTTTGCATGTATTCAGTAAATTAACTTAAAATACACAATAAGGTCTCCAGCTTAAACACTGTTACTAAAAGCACCATCAATACAGATTTAACAATATAAAAAATTAATTTGTAATGAGTGATTTGCTTTTTATATGTAGTTGTGTTCTGTAAAAGTATTTAGATAATCTGTTCTCTAAATCCCTAATACATGTTTCACTTTTTAAAAAAAATTGTTAAGCAAATATTTTGTTCAAAAGCAATATATCCATAAATTTAAGGTCAGTCTTATATTTCAATTATCACATATTTCAAGTGAGCTGCATCTAAATTAGTTTTATTATTCCCAAATTATCAACTTGGTGTGTTTCATGTCAATAATTACTAAGGTCTTCTGAGTATTCCCAAACAGGGAGTTAATCAGTGCTTTATATGGAATCAAGGAATAGTCATAAATACCCTCCTCATACAAAAGCTTTCTTTTCATTTTCCTGGATGGGAATATGAAGCATGTAATCCACAGAGAAAAGTGATCCTCACATTCTATCAAGTTTTACTTCTACGACTTGAGGCATTCAATTATGTAATACTATAGTGAGATAGTGATAAAATGTCAAGATTAACATATTTTAACTCATGATGAAAGGTTCAACAGAGTTCCCTTGACACAAACCTTCCTGCAAAAAAAAGCACATTTTCAATTGGCAACATTTTAATCAAACAAGGACTGAAGAGGCACAATAGGCAAATAAGATAATGCACATTAAATCATGTCCCATTATTTTTTAAAGGGAATATTTATGCTAACACCAACAGAAATGTAACCATTATGTTTGTAGTCACACTTTTGACTGTAATTTCATGCCATTTTCATTATCATGCTGGGAAAATGGTATTGAAAGAGCCGTCTTCTGAACACATTGACTGAAAGAAACCATGTGAGCCCACAAACAATTACAAGATTATCTTCAAGAAAGTAAAATTTGTCCTTTGGCAAGTCCACATAATATTTTCTTATAGTGTTTCATGGGAAAAAATAGGACTGAGGGACCAAATAAAGTGACTGGATTTTAAAGTATTTTATGGTTATATATGTTAACAGATGCTATGAACTGCATGTTCACCTTAGGCCTCTGCACTCCTATCTGTAGAAAAGAACAAGAATATATTTAAGGGGACTTAACCCATGATAACATATTTCTAAAACAGGCTTAAAATCTTTCCAAAGTGCTGAGGGAGAACTGTTAAATGGTTACAAACAATCAAACTCTGACCATTTGTTTCAATTACAAATTTATGTATACTTTTGCTTTTCCACGGAATGAGTACAACCAATTTAAAAATTAGAAAGACAGTACAGATGCACTTCAAAGTGGCAAATTGTAAAGTGCATTGCCAAACAGCTATGTAATTGTCATTACAAACACCTACATGCAAACAGTACTGGCTTAGAATGATTCAGAGGCATGAATAGTGTTTGCTAGCAGAACTACATGGTAAAAAAACTCTAGAACAGTAAAAGAAGTACACATCTCACTAAAACCTTACATAAAATATCCCCATTATCATGTGATTCATATATAAACGCACTGATATCGAAATCCAGAAAATAATTTCTTAGTGCACACTCAGGCTTGCAGTAACTTTTGTAACCAAAAAATGGGCTATGGGGAGAATGGGTGACAGATGATGAGTATAAAAAATGTCTAATAAAAGAGATCACAGCAAGTCCTGGTGTGCACATGCTAGAGAATCGGTTGGAGAGGGAGCAGAGTGAGCAGAAGGTAACAGACATCGAATTAGGTGGATGGAGCGAGTGGTTATAAACAAGTGATCGTGAAACTCAGAAGAGTAGGATGGGTGGGAGTTAATACACATACATACATACATACATGTATACACACACACATATATATGTATAGATATATGTATATATTAGTTACTAAGCAACATTTATGTGTAATGTAAGTTAGGTAAATTTTAATGAGTTAGAGTTAAAACTTGGCCACCACTATCTCACAAAATTGTGAGAATCAAATATAACATTTAGGAAAGTGCTACATAAACTGTAAAATGCTATACTGTCATGTAAAATGGACACTATTTCCTCAAAATGTAAACAAAACGTCTCATTCCAACTCTGGGAGAGAGCACACAACTAGCTCTCTAGAGAGAGGGGGGAGAAAATCTCACTCTGGGTCATTCCCAGATTTCCTTGGAGCTGCAGTCACTCTGTGGGCTGCCTTTGAATGCAGAGCAAAGACACTACCATTTGATCTAATGGACATGAAGACAATGCCATACAAGAATTGTGTGGAGAAAAATCCTTCTTAATCCGTGGAAGAAAGAGATTTCCTTCCCTACTTCTTAATGTTCCTAAATGTTACAATAAACCTTTACTGCCTGAACACATGTGATATTAAAATATGCCAATTTCTCCTCTTTGAGGAAGGAATGAGAGGACAGAAAATGTGACAGATTCACTAAAACATGCCAAAACATATTAACACTTTCCCTCCAACACTAACTACTGGGCTAGAAAAAGTGTCTAAGATGCACCAGATATATGTACATTGCAATGGCCATTTTACAGCTAGGAAACTGAGGCTTAGTGAGACTAAATGACTTATTTAAGGCCACTTATTCAACACCACAGTCAAATTTTTTTTCCAGGGCTGAGTTATAGCGAAGCCCAGGCACATCCTACAACACAGCCTTACATCAAAGAAGAAGCTATAAAGATAAACAGGTAAAGAGAACTAGCCCATTTCTTTAGCTTTGTTTTTATAATCTCTACAACCAGATTTTAGAAATACTTTGGCATCGCATAAAATTTCGATTATTTTTAAAATTGAACAACATTTCCACTCTGATCAGTAACTCTCAATGCACTTTTTATTACATTAGAAGCACATGCAATACTTAATCACTTTAAAATGCCCTACAATTTTCAAAAAAAGAGCACAGCATCGTGAAAATAAAGAGCTGAAAAGACCTTGGAAACAATCTATTCAAACCACCTCATTTTATAAATAAGGAAATTAAGGCTCAGGTAGGTTAAGTGACTCGCTCAGTCAGGGTGGCACAACTTGTCAGTTCCCGACTCAAGATCAGAACGGACATCTCCCAACTTGTAGCCCAGGGCTCTGCTCCTTTTCAGACCTATAAAAAAAAAAAGACCGCCTTTAAACCCTTAGTCCAGAGCATCCTGAAAACCGGGTGTAAGTTAAGAAAAGTAAGCCACGTGGCGAGGAATGAGGAGAGTCGGTTCATACCAAAAACGAGCTGCCGGTCACTGTGATGAGATCCGTTTCTTTCTGACAGCCATGGCTTCCGGCTGGGTTGGAGAATGCAAACTGGGTTTCTTCTTCCTGTCCAAAGAAGTCCGAGTCAGGGTGCACGTTCCACTCTGCTTTGGTTGGCGTCAGGAGCTCTGAGACACTGTTTTCACAAAGGGTGCTGGACGGAGTCAGGGCATCCGTGTCGACCGTCAGCTTGCTGCTGGGGGTCAGGGCTTGGGGCTCCTGGGCGGAGTTTTTCAAAACCAGAGAGCCCAGAGGTCCCAGTGGCCCCGCGCTTGGACTAGAGACATCGTCCATGTCTAAGGGGCTCTGCTGAAAAGCGGCGGCGGTCGTTCCAAAAAAGAGCGAGGTATCCAGACTCTGGGGGAGGTCAGTGGTGGCCAGCAAGGCCCGAGGGTCCACGGCCTGCCCCAGCGAACCGCTGCCGTGAGCTGCGGGGAGGCTCCCTGCCAGAGTTGAGCTCACAGAGGCCACATCGATAGTCAGGATGCCCGAGTTCACCAACGCCGTGTCCAGCACTGCCGCGGAGCCGCCGCCCGTGGGCACGTCCGAGAAGAGAGACACCAGCTCCGCGTCGCTGAGGTCACTCTGTCCCTGGCTGGCCAGCTCACTGCTGGGCGTGAGCGAGTTGGCCGCTTCCAGCTGGGCTAAGAGGTCCTGGCCCAGGTTGTGCCTCTTGGCCATGTGGGTTTTCATGCTGTGCTTGGACGTGAAGAGTTTGTTGCACGTGGAGACCGGGCAGCGGCTTTTCCAGGCGTCCACATCCTGCACGTGCTTCTTGGAGTGAATGTAGAGGCTGCTGCGAGCCGAGAACCGGGCGCAGCAGCCTTCCACGGGGCACACGAAAGGCTTGGTGCCCAGGTGGGTGATGCTGTGGCCCTTCAGATGCTCGGCCCTCGTGAACGACTTGCCGCAGCCCTCCACCGGGCACGTGAACCTGCGGTCGTCGTCGTGCTTCCTCTTGTGCCTCAAGAGCTTGGACATGCTGGTGAAGTTCCAGCCGCAGCCGTCGAAGTCACACAGGAAAGGGCGCTCGCCCGTGTGGCTGCGCAGGTGGATTTTCAGGCGACAGGCCTTGTCGTACTGCTTGCTGCAGCCAGGAAAGGAGCAGGAGAAGAGTTCCTGCTCCCTGAAGTGGGCGCGGTTGTGGGAGAAGAGGGCGCTCACGGTGATGAAGGTCTTCTTGCAGCCGGAAAACGCGCACTGGTAGGGCCGCTCGGGCTCGAAGTGGCTGCGCTGGTGCGCGCTGAGCTTGGCCTGCGTGGGGAAGCTCTCCTCGCACACCTCGCACTTGAACGAGTTCTCCTGCTCGTGGCCCTTCATGTGCGCCTTGAGGTTGTACACGGTGGTGAAGCTCTTGCCGCAGCCCTCGGCCGGGCAGCCGAAGGGCCGCAGCTTGTCGTGTGACTGCAGGTGCCGCTTGAGCTTGTACGAGGTGGTGAAGGTCCAGCCGCAGCCGCCCAGGGGGCACTTGAAGGGCCGCTGGCCCTGGCTGCTGCTGTGCGTCAGCAGGTGCACCTTCAGCTGGTGCTTCTTGGCGAACGTTTGCCCGCACTGCGCCTCGGGACACAGGTACAGCAGCATGCCCGAGCCCGGGCCCAGCGGCCCGCGGGGGCTCTCGGCGGCGGCGGCGGCGATGGCGGCGGCCGGGCCCTCGGCCTCCTCCTCGGGCGCCGGGGCCGGCGTGGGCTCGGCCGG